>NW_024872461.1:0-20392 GCF_019054845.1 Dipodomys spectabilis | reverse complement strand
GCACACAAATTACCAGCTCCTCTGTGACACAACAAGAGCATTACTCAGAGGCAAGTTTATAGCTCTGAGCTCCCACATCAACAAATTGGAGAGATATGAAACCAACAATTTAATGACACATCCAAATCTCCATGAAAAAGAGCAGAAAGAGAAACCCCAATCCAGTAGACGGAAAGAAATTATTTAAATTAAATCAGAATTAAATGAATTAGAACCCAAAAAACTATAGAAAGAATCAACAAAACAAGAGTTGGTTCTTTGAAAAAGTTAACAAAGTCGAAGACCCTTAGCAAATCTTATCAGAAAAAGAAGAGAACACAACCAAATAAATACACTCAAAGATGAGAATGGAAACATCAACATGGAAAAAAATAAGATTCAGAACATTTTAAAGGAATATTTCTCAAAAATTTATGCTAATAAGTTTGAGAACTTGGCAGAAACGGACCATTCCGTAGTAAATATTGACTTGCCAAAACATCTTAACAGGCCTATATCAAGCATTGAAATAGAAACAGCAATAAGAAACCTCCTAGCTAAGAAAAGTCCAGGACCACATGGTTTTACAGGGAAATTCTACAAGGCCTTCAAAGCAGAGCTCTCACCAATACTCCTCCAACTCTAACATGAAACTGAAAGAAAAATTTCACTACTGAACACATTCTATGAAGCCATCATAATCCTCATTCCAAAACCAGGGAGGGACTCATCAAAGAAAGAGAACTATAGACCCATTACTTTGATGAACATTGATGCAAAACTTCTCAACAAAATTTTAGCCAAAAGACTTCAACAATTTATCCAAAAAATCATATACCATGATCAAACAGGATTCATTTCAGGGAAGCAAAGCTGCTTCAATATATGCAAATCAATTAATATTATTCATCACATCAACAGGAGCAAGGATAAGAACCACATGGTTATCTCAATAGATGGAGAAAATGCATTCGACAAGATCCAACACCCCTTCCTGATGAAGGTTTTGGAAAAATTAGAAATCCATGGAACATTCCTCAATACAATAAAGGCTGTATATGAAAAACCTTCAGCCAGCATTATACTTAATGGTGAAAAACTAAAGCCTTTTCCTCTTAACTCAGGAGCAAGACAAGGATGTCCACTCTCTCCACTTCTCTTCAATCTAGTATTAGAATGCCTAGCTACAGCAATAAGACAAGAGGCAAACATAAATTGGATCCAAATAGGGAAAGAAAAATAAAACTCTCGCTTTTTGCAGAACACATGATCTTGTATTTAAAGAATCCCGTATACTCCACTCCCAAACTTCTCAAGCTGATTCAAAATTTTGGCAAAGTAGCAGGGTATAAAATTAACCCCCCAAAATCAACGGCTTTTCTGTATGTCAACAATGATAAACGTGTGGCTGAAATTAGGAATGTAACTCCATTTTTAATAGCCCCTCAAAAAATGAAATACCTAGGAATTAACTTATCCAAAGGAGTGAAGGACCTCTATGATGAAAACTTTAAAATCTTGGAAAAGGAAATCAAAACAGACTTAGAAAATGGCAAAACCTCCCATGCTCCTGGATTGGAAAGATTAATATCGTGAAAATGGCAATACTTCCCAAGGCTATCTACAAATTCAATGCGATACCTACCAAAATTCCATCCTCCTTCTTTAAGGAAATAGAAGAGGCAATCCAAAAATTCATATGGAACAATAAAAGACCCCGAATAGCAAAAACGCTCCTCAACGGAAAGAACTCTGCTGCTGGAATACCAATACCAAATTTTAAACTCTACTATAAAGCCATAATAATCAAAACAGCTTGGTACTGGCATAAGAACATACCTCAGGACCAATGGAATAGAATTGAAACCCAGAAATCAACCTACAGACCAATAGCCATCTAATCTTTGATAACGGAGCTAAAACAATAGAATGGAAGAAAGACAGCCTCTTCAGTAAATGGTGCTGGCAAAATTGGTTAACTACTTGTAGAAAACTAAAGCTAGATCCTTATATATCACCCTGCACCAGAATCAACTCCAAATGGATCAAAGGCCTCGGAGTTAAAGCAGACACTCTGAAAACATTACAGGATGGAATAGGAGAAAACCTAGGTCTCCTTGACTCAGGCTGAAATTTTCTTAATAGAGACCCGGAAACACAACAAATCAAAGAAAGGTTGGACAAATGGGATTGCATGAAGTTGCAGAGCTTCTGCATGGCAAAGGACATAGCTAGCAAGATCAATAGAAAGCCCAGGGATTGGGAGAAGATCTTCACTAGCCCTACAAGGAACAAGAGTCTCATATCTAAAATATACTTGGAACACAAAAAAATAAATCACCCAACAACAAATCCTCAAAGAAACAACTGCCCAATAAATAAGTGGACTAAAGAATCAAAGAAAAACTTCTCTGAAGTAGAAAGAAGGATGGCCAATAGACACATGAAGAAATGCTCAACTGCCCTAGCCATAAAAGAAATGCTAATCAAAAACAACATTGAGATTACACCTCATCCCAGTAAGAATGGCTATAATCAAAAACTCTAACAACAGCAGATGCTATAGAGGATGTGGACAGAAGGCAACCTAACTTCATTGTTGGTGGGAGTGTAAACTTGCTCAACCACTTTGGAAAGCAGTATGGAGGTTCCTGAAAAGACTTCACATAGAGCTCCCCTATGACCCAGTAATCACAACTTTGGGCATTTACCCAAATGTTTCCAAACCAGACCACACTAAATCTACCAGCATAACTATGTTTATTGCAGCATTATTTACCATAGCTAAGATATAGAACCAACCCAGATGTCCCTCAGTATATGAATGGATCAAGAAAATGTGGTATATATACACAATGGAATTCTATGCCTCCATCAGAAAGAATGACATTTCCACATTTGTTAGGAAATGGAAAGGCTTGGAAAAAAATATATTAAGTGAAGAAGCCAAGCCCAAAGAAACATAGGTCCCATGGTTTCCCTTATTTGCAATATCTAGTATATGTATGAGTCAAGCAGAAAAGGTCAGATAATGTGATGTTAGGAAAATGAGCCCTTAGATATGTATTTAAATGCTTTTATTTTCTTTCATGAATTTGTTTCTAAGTATTTGTAAGATTATTTCTTTGTTGCTTTGTATGTCCCCCCCACAGTATAACCCCTGCTTTCCTACATTTGATGTCGGTATAATTTGTGGAGGAGATGGGGATACAAGTCGTTTAAGGATACAGGTGGACCCATTGCAACTATGAGAAGTACAAGTTGTCATGTCGAGCACGAACTTTACAACTTTCGTGGGAGTGGGAAGATTGGGTGGGGGACAGAAGGAAGCTGGGAAGGGATGTGAAGTTAAACAAAAAAGGAGGCTGCAATGCTTGATAAGAAATGTACTCATTATCTTGCCCATGTATTTGTAACCACTCTGTACAGTATGTTCACAAAAAATAAAAATTAAAATAAAAAATGATTATCAAACAAAATGTGAGTTGCAAAAACCTACAAAATATAAATGTAAAAATTCATGACAATGGATCTTAAAGGTTTCCAAAAAATTGACATGGAAAGCATTAGTGGCTAAAGAAAAGCAACAATAAACTAATATCAACTGATAACCTCTCTTAATTCTATGAAATTAGTGAAAACATATCCAACAGATAGAGGGCACATATTTGTTAATGCTACAGTGTTAATTCTACAATGATCCTGAATCTTAAGTACTTTTATATCTTGTCATTCTGTATAAATTTTTCCTGAACAGGATATTTCTATAAAGAACATATGTAAATTAATAGTCAATAGGTGGAGCAAATGAATTAAGCTCCTCTTTAGTATCTAAGAAAAAAGAAATAGAAAACTCAATAGTATGACCATAATATAAATAGATGACACAAAATATAGTAATGCATTTGTGGAGAAATTGATATACTCCACATAGCAGAATGATTTGTGTAATACTGCAGTCATTTTAGCAAGCAAGTTTTCAAGTCTTCAAAAGGTCAAAGAGAATTGTATATGTTCTAGCCATTACACTTCTATGTATGTATTAAGGAGAAGTAAAAATCTCTTATGGATCAGGAATTTAGTTCATTGACAGTGCACTTGGACAGTATGAGTGAAAACCTTTAAATAATTCCCCAAAACAAATTTTGAAAAGAACCCTATAGAAGATGTATGCAGGACAAATTCCTGTAACTCAATTTTATATCTATTTTAATATCTGTTCTAAAATTTAAGGTATTTCTATTTGAAGAAATGCAAGTTTGTTAAAATTAGGCTTGGAAAACCTATGATTGTCTAATTCACTTCCAAAGCACTAAAATGTATACAGTGAAAGGAGATAATATATTGCATGTGAATTTCATGTCAGCAAAAAAATAAAACTATAGTTAAAAATTCTTCACACACTGGGGCTGGGAGGGTGGCTCAGTGGTAAAGCGCTTGCTTTGCATGCCAGAGGCCCTGGGTTCGATTCCTCAGCACCACATAAGCAAAAAGAAAAAGCCGGAAGTGGCACTGTGGCTTAAGTGGTAGAGCGCTAGCCTTGAGCTGAAAAGATGAGGGACAGCACCCAGGCCCAGAGTTCAGGCCCCACGACCGAACTCAAAAAAAAAAAAAAAATCTTCACAAAAAATGCAAAACACCTAAAAAGATGTTTTTGGTGTTGGCTAAAAATTCTTTGTAAACTACATCTTCTAAAACAAAGATGTGATTTCTCTTTATTTTGAGTTTTTTTGTCTGTTTTTTGAGTTTATGTAGAGATAACCCAATCAAAAAATGTATGTGATAACTGGAATATCTAGGAATTATACATCACTTATATGTAATTGACAACCTTTTCTGGAAGAAACTTTTAGCAAATGATAGAAAACACAAATCTATGCATCTGCATTTTATGATAGCCATATGTTACTTGCTCAATCCAATTGCTTTTCTCTACTTTTCTAGAAAAAGGTATTCTCACGGGCTGGGAAGGTGGCTCTGTGTTAGAGTGCTTGCCTTGCATGCTCGAGGCCCTGGGTTCGATTCCTCAGCACCACATAAGCAAAAATAAAAAAGCCGGAAGTGGCGCTGTGGCTCAAGTGGTAGAGTGCTTACCTTGAGCTGAAGAGCTGAGGGACAGCGCCCAGGCCCAGAGTTCAGGCCCCACGACTGGACCCTCCCACCCAAAAAAAGGTATTCTCAGGATGAGTCAATAACGTGAAAACAAACAAAATACACAAGAATGTTGATTTATTTGTGACAAAAACAAATGAAATAAAACAATTCCACTTAAGCAACTCCATTATTAGTATCTATGAAGATGATCCTGAATGCCAACATCCATTGCATTTTTGGAATTTTAATTTCTACAAACATATGAAAATTAGAATAAGAAAACGAATATAGTCTTTGAGCAAACCAGCCTTGGAATAATTTTCTTAATTGTTTTGAAATTACAAAAGAATTAATACCATTAAAATTATCCTTTCCTGTGGAAATCATTTAAAAATGTTTATCTCTTATAATTCAAACACCAAGCAAGAGTAATTTTACAGAATAATTACAAATATCATTTTATTACTATCGTAAAATAGAATAAAAGACAGTCCCAATATATTATCATTATTCTTAATTTCGAATCATTACCTAAATATCTTAAACAATCTAAATAGTCATGTCTTTATCATAGACGTAAATATTCTATACTTTTTACCTAACATTTTCCGTGGGCATGTATTCATGTTTCTAAGACATGGTCACAGCAGGTAGAAGATGCTTCTGTGAAATTAATGTGATATATATTGTTGTTGTTCTTGATGTTGTTTGCAAGGTTAGGCATTGTCCCTAAGGAATTTTGTTATCAAAGCCAGCACTCTACAACTTGAGGCATAGAGCTAATTCCTGTTTTTAGTGGTTAATTGGAGATAAGAATCTAACATGTACTTTACTCTCTGGGCTAGTTTCGAACACATTTCTAAGACCTCATTACCCAGAATAGCTCAAATTATAGGTGTGAGTCACTGGCCCTTGGTTTAATGTATTTTTTTAATTTTAATTGTGTTTCAAGATTTTTATTTCACTATAATGTACATCGTTCTACACATAAATTTCGATATATGTATATATTTCTGATGACAAATAATCTCTAAAAATGTATGTCTTTCTACATATAATATATATATATACGAATATATTTCTGAAGACAGACTCCCTCTAAAACTTTTTATGCTACTACTTTTTTACCTTTTTATTTCAGATATACAATCTATTTTTCCAAAAGTTTCCTAGAATAAAATAACTAATATTTCAATAGAATGTAGCGTTTATTACTTTTAAGGGAATTTTAGATGTACACATGATATTGTAGTAATATTTATAGTATATTACTTGAAATAATTCTGTTCAAACTCTTAAATATTTGTGTGTAGTGCTGGGGAGAGAGGAAGTTAATTCAAAATGGATAGGAATTTGCAATACTTCAAAAATCCATTCTATAGTTTGTTATAAGTACATAGTCAAGCTATCAGTTACAGTATAGTGTTTTTTTTGTTTCTTTGTTCAAAATTTTAATATGGTTGCATGCACAGTGGTAACATTAAAATTATTAATCAAAAGACAAATGATCGCAAATCATAGATACATATCAGAGTTTCAATAGTTAGCACTTATGATGCTAATGATAATTTTGATGAGGATGATGATGACCACAGTGTACCCTGACAATGACAATATTGTGATTGAAAAGGAAAAAAAATTACACATTTTTGAAGCTATATTTCCCACATTGAATATATAGTAATAAATAGCGTTGGATTACATACAATAAGAATAACAAGAGGAGAGTTTCAATATCAAGAGACACATAAACAGTAGATACAGTAAAAACCCTAATGTTATTCCTGCAGTCTCTAATGTATATACACTTTTCTTGGTGGTATTATTTTCTTATAAATTTTGATGGACTAAAATGTCAGCTTAATGAGATTAGTTCAAAAACATTCTCATAGAGATAATATTCAATAACCAACGTTTCCAATGATATATTAAGGGTATGTTCTTCAATAAATCTGACAAAACATGACACTATTTACATAGTACCATTATTTACATAGTATCTGTAGTTACCTTAAAAGGACATAGACTTTGGAGCCAGTAGGTGAAATTTATTTTTATTTTTGCAGGAAACAATTTGTGACTTTATATCAACAAACTTAATTTGACTCTTTCCTTACTTGTTAGGTAGGGTGGAAAATATAATGACTCTTCACTTTTCTTTTTTCTTGCTCTAGAAGTCAACACATATATTCTTCATTATTTCCAGTAGATTACATCCATTTATAGATGAGAAATGTAAGGCCAACAGTCAATGTAGTGAGTAAATAATGACACTAGAATTTGTGTCTGAGCTCTTCACTCTGTGTACTTACAAAGAGAGTAATTTGGTGATGGAGAGAACCAATATGAAAAGACTATGTGGAAAAAGCATACTTTGGAAATGGTTGTTTTAGGACTAGGTGACAGTATTGAGTAAAAGAAACAGGCTGGTGTCAGGGGCATAAAAATTAGTATATTGAAATCATTTGAATGGGGGCTGGGAAGGTGGCTCAGTGGTAGAGCGCTTGCCTTGCATGCATGAAGCCTTGGGTTTGATTTCTCAACACCACATAAGCAGAGAAAAAAAAGCCGGTAGTGGTGCTGTGGCTCAAGTGGTAGAGTGCTAGTCTTGAGCTGAAGAACTGAGGGACAACGCCCACGCCCAAAGTTCAGGCCCCACGACCGGACCCACCCAAAAAAATAGAAATCATTTGAGGGACAGAAACTGAGAAAATCTTGATCATTCATCTTATCTAATGGGAGGGAGTAGAAGGGAAAGAATAAATCTAATGTGCTTCCACACGTTTGGCTTGCAACTGTGTTAGTGCTACTCTTAGTTATAAGGACCACAGGTGGAAATGATGGATTTAGGGGAAAATATCTGATAGTTCTAAAGTTTACATGCAAAGATGGGTCTGTTTATACATCATCAAAATATCCACGACCATGAATATGAAAAAGAATAATAAAATTGAGGGCATTATTGAAGGGAAAAGGAAAAGGAAAGTTCTGACACAGGTGTGAGCAATGTGGACACCACTGTAGACAAGATTGGAAGAAAGAGATAAATAAGGAAATAAAAAAGTAATAAGCACAGATTTATAGAAGTAAAGGAAGGAATTTGCAAGAAGTTATTGAAAGAAATATGTTATTTAGATTTGAAAAGTAAAAGGACATAGACAAGTTCAATAAGAACATTATTTTGGTGAAAGTCATATTGATAAAATTTTGGGATATGAATATGAAGCCATAAAATTCTTGATCTGTAAATTCAACAGATCTTTTTGATTTTAAATGTTGGGAACCAATGCTTTTCTCCTTACCTTAGAAGAATTATACAGATATAACTGTCATGAACTTTACTTAGAGGCATTCTGTCAATATTTTTAAAGACTTCGTTTAGTCAGGAGTTTATAGATTGAACTACAGCACGGAAAAGCCTAATTTGTCCTACAGTTCCAATGTGTGGCCCATGTATCCACATCAGTTTGGGATTATATTGAAATATCTTTAGATATGTTTGGATGTCTTATCAGCCTATTCATTATAAATGTAGGACAAGTAACACCAAGTATTAGATTGAACATACAGCATTACTGATGTGACTGAAGACTCCTCGAATTGATTGTTTTTTAGAATAGAAAATGCCTCAATATCCATTGACACATCATAACTGCCATATACTCTATTTAACTCTAGTTCTTGTTAGGGATATCTCCATGGTGAAATAACCCTATCAATTAACCTGACACAAATTCTTATATGTAGGGAATGCTTTTATAAACTTCAAGCTTTTATTGAATGGAAGAGTTCAGACTGTTTACCCTCACCAGTACGACTGAATGCCTAAAAAGATAAGACATTTTGCTTTAATGCCTTTCTTTCATTTTCTTATATACATTGTCAAGTTGTGAAGGTTTCAGATGTAACAATAATAAAAACATGACTTGTATTAACACAACATCTAGGATCTAATGTTAATTCGGATACTTACTAATTACCTCCAAATTTTGTGGATATTTTTATTTCTCCTGCGTAAACTAATGAGCTCCAAGAAAATTTCCCTAAGGAGCCTTTCAATTCTAATATCACTGTTCTCTCAAAATCCTTTAAATTCTACATCCTCTAATGTGGGCATAGGGTTATATTGTGGAACTTTTCTCCTCAAAGAGTGAGTACTACCCTATTGCTTAATATGGACAAAGTACTTTCATACATAGACTGGTCTGGTGCAAACAAGAAGTGGTAGTTGAACAATATTCTTAGCAGTTTGTATAGATGAAATGGATATAGAGCAATTATGAACTCAAAAGGAATGTGCAAAAAAGCGAAAGGCACAAAGTAGAATGTGCCAAGGAAATGCTGAAGTATAATTTCAAATTATGTGCTCAGGTGTGAGGGTGAGTTCAAAGTACAGCTTACGAAAATATAGTTGTATATCTTGGGGAAAAACTGCTTTAAACTCTTCTGGGATAATTGTACAAGTAGAAGCCCCTAACTCTGACTCTAATAAGCTACATCATCATCACCTTAGGGACTGTTTTCTTAGTGCAAAGTGAGAAAAAGAGGGCTCATCACAGTTAGTGTTCAGGTTGAAGTAATGGAAATAACATAATTTTTCTTATAAGACTTCACTTATTTTGGAGGGTTGAAGTAGGAAAAATCCAAGTAAATTGCATGTACCTAAATTAAGTGGGACATAGTATATTACTCTCTTTTTAACTGGGAAGTTGTAGATTATGTCTTTTTATACTCTAACTTGGGACAATGATCTGCTCTCAGTCATTTTCTTTACCCACCCCATCTTTTGCCATTCCAATTACATAATTTTTATTTAAAGCGACATACTTGAGCTTGCATTTCTAAATCCTTCAAAATTATCTGAACTACTTCATACTTCTGGTAGCCTCCTATATATTTTTCAAGAGAATATTTTGTCACTACCATTTCAACCCATATGATATTGGATAACTTCCTGCATAATTCAGTGCAAGATATACATTAGACTCATCCAGATATCTCAACCCTTGTACCACCATGAAATCCCATCTTCATATAAATCATGATTTTAGAATATCTGGGGAGGTGGTATCTGTCATTTTTGAATGACCCTAAGTGATACTTACATGCAATCATGTTTTAAATCAATATGCCTTTCAGTAGATGAACTAATTGACAAAATGTGATATATATATCCACTGTGGAATTCTATGCTTCCAATTCATACGGAAATGGAAAAATCCTACTAAGTAAAACAAACAAGACACAAAGAAAAAGATTCCATGGTTTCCCTAATTTGTAACAAGTAAGAAATATCTAGGATAGTCCTAGAAGATGAGCAGAATGGCTCAGTAGCTATGTATAAGATGATGATGAGCAAAATGAACTACATATGAAAACACAGGTTTTCTTTGTGGTTTTTGTTTTTCATGTACTCTGTGATTCTTTTTTCTTTTGTGTTTTCCCCTATGGTTTGTCCCCTGCTGTATTTGATTTCAGTATCATGTGTCATTGTATATATATTTATCTTAATTAGGGAAGGGAAGAGTAACAACAACATGGCGGGACAATGGACAAAGTACAAACCAATGTAATATCAATGTTCACAAGACAACATGATGGAAATTTACATTACAACTTGTGAAGGGTAGGGTGAAGGAAAACTGTGAGAAAAGTGAGGTAGTGGGTAAAAAGTTCGACATGTTATCTATTCACCATCTTACAATTTTGGCAACCCCTTCTATATATCACCTTGACAATAAAATTAAATTAAAAAATAACTTACATAAAATATAATTTCACTGTATTGGTATAGTAAATACCATTCTATTCCCCCTTTCTTTATCAGAGCTTCATCAACTTGAATGTTACCAAAGTATACAATATCTTCACAATATACTTGCCTTTAAGTTGAAAAAAACATTATCTCATACTAAAACAGAAAACAGTTTAATTCTATGGAAACTCCTAACTTTTAAAATTGAATAATTGTTAAGATGACAGAATATTTGTATTCTTCAAAATTCAGATGACTACTAACTAATCATTTTCAAATTCTGATCATGCCATACCAGAGATATTTAAAACAGTATCTGTTTGCATTTTAATTAATTCTGCAATAGATGAAATTTCCAATGAGATGTTACATATTTAAAAGTCAATAGAAAAAATAACCACATTCTGGTAGAAAATAAAACTATGACCTATTTATAATAATTAATTCCTGAAAACTAAACATTTGTTCATCAGAGTAAGCTATTATTTCTATGACAATCAATCCCAAGTTTTTATGCTGTAATGTTATCCTAACCCAAAGGTTTGCAACTTGTAAGGTTCACCTTAAAATTGCCTGAATTCACATCATGACTTTTTTTTCACTATGGTGAAAAAAAATACTACACTTCTGCTGTGATGCCCTCCTAATTGTGAAAAGAACACTACACTAAACTTTCTGCATCATTTTCCCTCCAGTGGTATTCTTGAGATCAGAACACTTGCAAATGGTATTTATATTATTATTTTATATTAATTTTATTACACATTATTTTATATATCATAGATTTTCAGGAGATCTGAATATCTGAATATTAAGATCTGAAGATTATGGTTCAAACCCACCTAGGTAGCAAGGTTCCTTAGATTCTTATTTCCAAAAACTCATAAGGAATATCCAGACACAAGTGGCACTGAGGTTCAAGATGTAGAGCAGTAGCCTTGAGCAAAAACAGGCTCAGGGACAGTGACCAGACCCAGAGGACAAGCCCTAGCATAAACAAAAACAAAATAAAAACAAACACTAAACCTAGCTTTTTTCCCTCATTGTATGAGTAATTAAGAGTTACGTAAGGAAATTTATTGCTGTGTTATATATAGGTAGAAGAAAAGAGATGTCATACAATTATTCTCTTCATACCATGTTACACCAAAGTCTCAAAAATTGCTCTTTTTCTAAATTTAGAAATTAATAGCATCCATTTGTTGGCAACTTTGTCTAGATTATTCACATTATCATCTTACACATGAACTGTTGGAATTATCTATTAACTAAGTTCTAATTATACCTCACTTGAAAGAATATTCTAGGCAAATAGAATGCCAGAATCATTTGTGAATTTCTAAATTAAATCTTCTACTTGAAAACAATTTTGTAGTATCCTAGAGAATATGAAATTATAAACAAAAAACATTTATTTCAAATCTAAATTCTAATTCAGGCAGGTCTCCAAAGTTGCATATTAGATGAACTTTGCTATTTTTCCAGGCTTAAGCTTTTGTAATCCTTCATCATTTCTTTGGAATCAAACAGAATGATGCTTACTTTTTCAAATTTTTGATTGGGAATCATGAGCTATTTTGCATCTAGCAATGAAGAGAGCATGTAATGAAAAGAGCACGTAAAACATTAGTGAAGATTATATATGAGTTGGATTTCAATAGGAAACTTGACTTATCAAAACATAGTGAAAAAATTAGCCCAAACTTCCAATTGTGTATTCCTTTCTTGTTGTGTGGCTTGTTCCATTGAGACAAAATTATACTACCTGGTCCAGGAAAGGTATCGTTATGTAATTTCACTCTCTAATCTCCTCTCTTAGTCTGAGTGCTAGAATTCCAGGCTTGTATCACATTGCCCTGCCATAGTTTGTTGGTTTATTAAACCTAGAAACAGGCTAGAAATTCTGAACTTCTCCGATGATCTTATCTACTAGATTGACAGCTCTGACTGTTTATGTACAATTTTCAAAGACGTTCTAACATTTGACACAGGATATGAACATTTTCAGATGCACCTGCAGTGTTCACTGATTCATTACTCCATGGATTTGATCCCTTTAATAATGATTACTTGAATTTCTTAATATCTCTGGTCCCTACCTTTGTAATATTCTCATTTCACTTAACATCGTTTTTTATGGCCATATGTACATGCATAATGTTTTATAAGCGATTTAAATTCCGTATGTTCTCATGACTACGTTGTTACTGAAACACATGTTACCTCATGTACAAAGATGTACTTGTGCTATTTCAATGAAGCCACAAAACGTTCATTTTAACTGGAGCAGCACCATAGATTAATACTTGAAGTAATTAGAAGGAACTGTTACTGGAAGTGGGAACTGATTCCAAGAGAGGAATTGAACATAGAGAAATGACAAGTCCAACTTAATTGGTCTTCTCCTTTTACTGTACAAGAAAAGAATTCAAAGCTTGAAGGAAACTCTGTCCCTGACTTTTTCGATTGTGTTCTTTACTCACATAAAACTTGTCTGTCAATTTCTAATTGAGAGTATTTCAAAAGGAAACAATATGCCATTTGAAGGCCAACATAGATGAAAAGGAAATAACGTTGTTTTAAAAGTGTTCTACTGCAAAGAAACAACGACATATAGTTTTAAAGGTACCTTATGCTTAGATATTTCACTCCTGACATGATTGTCTTGTTGCAGGAGTCAGTTATCCATTCCTTTAATCTGGTCCTGAGTTCACCATAGCAATAAGGATTCCAAAAAGCAGGATCCAGTGAGTATGATCAGCAAAAGGAGCCTCTTTTCAAACCAGTGCTTTGAGGATGATCCCAAAGAAATATGTGGAGTTTTTTTTGCTTGTTTGTTTGTTTAGTTTGTGCTGGTTCTGGGGCTTGAACTCAGAGTCTGGACCCTGTCCCTGAACCGTTGTCTTTCCTGCCCTCTTGCCACCATAGCTAGTACTCTACTGCTTGAGCCAAACCTCCACTTCTGGCTTTTTTGGTGTTTAATTACAGATAAGAGTTTGGCAAGTGACATCAACTGTATGGACTTCTCTTTTGAACCAAGACATGTTAGATGAAGTTAATTTTAAAGCTAGTATTCGACCATTTTTTAAAAGAAGAGAATATGTTCAGCAAAGAAACCATAACTTAACTCAGCAAAAGTAGGTGCACTGAATTATTTTGGAATTATGTTCTCTGCTTTGGAAGATTACTATTGAATTCATAATTCCTTTTGAGGAACTTTTTCTGTTGGTCGTGGGGCTTGAAATCTGATCCTGGGCGCTGACCCTCATCTCTTCAGCTCAAGTTGAGTGCTCTACCACTTTAGCTACAGCACCACTTCCGGATTTCTGGTGGTAATTGAAGATAAGATTCTCATGGATTTTCCTGACCAGGCTGGCTTTGAACCACAATCTTCTGGTTTCAACCTCCTGGGTAGCTAGTAGTACAAGTGTGAGCCACAATCACCTTGCTCATATTTGCATTTATGTGCACTTAATGACACTATGTTGACAAAGAATGGAAATTTGAATCAAATGGTGTGACATTGTAGCTTTTCAATAAAATGGAGGTAGCAATAAAGATGTCCTGCTTTTCCATGTTCTTACATTAATGACTCATGAGCTATGGGACTCTTACATGAGCATCCTCTGTTGTCTGTGTATGTGGACTTAGTATCAGAAATTGTTCATAGAGAAATAGAGAAAGACAGATTTGTAGAAAGCAAAGGAGATCAGGTTTGAAAGAACAGCATAGAAGGTTATACAACTTATCACACAGAGATTATGAACTAGCCTAAGTTATTAGAATGCTAAAGGCAATGAGGAATAAGCCTAGTTGATAACTTGTACTTCAATAACCAAAAATGGTTCTCTGGAACAGTTTATGTTATAACTTAGTTATTATTATCATTTATTCCTTCCATCTGGAGTTATTCCTCTGTCAAAACTATTAATTAACCTCTGCCTTTTTGGTGCCATAACTTACCAAAAAGATTTCCAAATCTCACTTATACTACCCTTCTGATTGTGATTAGCAGTGGCCACTCAAGAGCCTGGAATCTTTGAATTTCCAGGATTAATCTTCACTGATATCTAAGCACATTCCTGGTATTAATTGCCATGACTTATTAACAAAACTTTTTTTTTTGTTGTTCAACACAGTATTCTAATATAGGTAAAGTACGTGAATTAAGATCTATTGATAGGTATCAGTTGGAAGGAGCAATTATATATTCCAAGTATGGGTTCTTTATTTTGCATTTCGTAGGTAAATGACTCTTTTGCCAGTCTTGGGGCTTGAATTCAGGGCCAGGGAACTCTTCCTGAGCTTCTTTTTTTTTTTTTGGATGAAGGCTAGCAATCTACCACTTGAGGAAAAACACCACTTCCAGTGTTTCTTTTTCTGTTTATGTGGTACTGAGTAATTGAACCCAGTATTTCATGCATGCTAAGCAATAACTGTTCCATGAAACCACATTCCCAGAGCCCTAAATGACTTTCTTTTTTATATAAGTTTTTTATAATAATATTTTGTGTGAAAATACAGTACAGAGGGGTTATAATTACATGAGCAAGGTAATGAGTACATTTCTTATCACCCATTTTTGCCTCCTATTTTGTTTCCCCTTACCACCCCTGCCCACCGATCCCCCCCCACCGCCAATGTTGTAAAGTTCTTTTTTCGACATAATGTCTTGTTGCAATGGGAATTTCTTAAGATGGTATTACTTTTTCATTCTGTTAATATGAATTACAATTTAGGCCAGGTGGTAGAAAAGGAAGTGGAAAACAATACTAAGTCCAGTGAGGTTGACATTCCTATCACATCACTAAGGAATTAGTGTTAAGACCTACAGTACTCTTAGGGCCGTTGTATGTGACATTATTAGGTAAAACACTATTAACTGTCATCCCCGACATCCATAACATTCTGTTTCCACTTTCCAGGTCAAGAACCAAATATCTACGCCTTTTTATTGATTGGGTGTGTTTCCTAGGAAGGAAGAAGGAGGATGTAGTAGGTGATGGTGGAAAAAAAATAGATATATTGGCTCCCTGTCCACATTTTTTGCATTTTTAAAAAGTGCTACTGATGAACTCCCACTTACATCTAATTGACTTGCTGTTTGCACAAGATGCAGAACAATGAAGACATTTATTCTGGTGGATAGTCACATATATTAACAAAATCCATTCTTGGAAAAATAAGATACTAGGTAAGAAATTATAAATTATTGTTTATAAAATGGTTTGTTTTCTTGGAGAACAAATGGTAGTATTGAAATGCTTACTCCAACTTTCTTTGAGATTTTTATGCTGTCTCAGTATCAAAATGTTCTCTAATTTCTGTAATATCCAAACATAAAAGACATGATTTGAAGATCTCAGTAGTTTAGAAAATAAGGAATTCAATAGCATCCTTCCTGTAGAGACATGTGATGGCAAATATGATTGATTGTATTATGGTTCTCTTTTTTTCCTCTTTATTTCAAGTGTGGCATATCTTGGCATATCACTCTATGTCCTGAATCAGCTTCCTGTATGTGAGATTTACTTCTACTCTACAGTGTCAAGGTGGGTCATGTGACTTACTTCAGCTTACAAAAGTGAACCAGAAGTGGTGAAAGGCTATTTCTTTTATTTTTTTTAATATTTTATTTTATTTGTGAACATAATGTACAGAGGGGTTACAATTACATGGGCAGGATAATGCGTATATTTCTTACCAAGTATTACAGCCTCCTCCTTTGTTTACGCTTCACAGCCTCCCCCTTCCCCCCCAGTCCCAATCTTTCTCCCCCCCCCTTCCGCACCAATGTTGTAAAGCTCGTTTTGGACATGACAACTTGTACTTCTCATTGTTGCAACAGGTCCACCGGTATCCTTAAACGACTTGTTTTTCCCCATCTCCTCCACAAGTTATACTGACAACAAATATAGTGAAAGCAGGGGTTATATTGTGGGGGAGGGACATACAAAGCAACAAAGAAATAATCTTATAAATGCGTTAGAAACACATGCATGAAAGAAAAAAACATTAAAATACATATCTAAGGGTTCATTTTCCTAACATCACATTATCTGACCTTTTCCGCTTGACTCATACATATACTAGATATTGCAAATAAGGGAAACCATGGGGCCTATGTTTCTTTGGGCCTGGCTTACTTCGCTTAATATAATTTTTTCCAAGTCTTTCCATTTCCTAACAAATGGGGCAATGTCATTTTTTCTGATGGAGGCATAGAATTCCATTGTGATCCATGTGAAAGGCTATTTCTAGGGAAAGATTTTTATTTCATTATCTGTGTCTTTTTTCCCCTTAGCTATAATAATAGCCTATTTCCAGAGGAAGTCTTCTTTCAACTTATATGTTGGAAGAGTATAGCATGTGAAATTGAGTCAAAACTCAAATACAGCTTCCTACATATAACACAGGCAGAACTAAGCTAATATTAGAAAATGATATTAAGATGCTAATTTCTTACCATTCTTTTATACCTTTATGATAGTTTACTATACCACACCAGAATTTAACAAATCCTAAACAAGAATTAAACAAATTGATAACATTTCCTATTGGAAAATATTCCAATTTTTTATTAATAAACATTCTCCATGTGATCACTTGTGGAATTATTTATTTCTATAGACGTGATTAAACACTTTAGAGCACTGTAGCTAATATCCACAATGATTATCCAGACCTTGTGATTGAGATGAGGAAGAAAAAATATCTAGATTTCTCCTTCTCTTTTCCTCTTCTCCTTTTTCTAGTGTGGATTCTCATCTTTTCTCCAAATTCTCCTATTAATAAAGGAAGAATGACACATTGTGGATATGAAGCAAAAGGCTTCAAAGCCAGAATTTTATTCTTTCAGAAAAACATGAAGTAAATCAGAGTGGCTCAAGGAAGAATAAAAACATGATGTTTTTTTCCCTTTCTGGATTTCACCATATACTCTGAACCTGACTCTAAATAGCTAGTGAACCATTTGCCTTGGCTAACTTTTTAAAAATGTAGTTTTTAAAATAAATTATAATTTAAAAAGTTAAAAATAATTTTAAAATAAATAGTAATTTGTTATTTGCTTTTGGGTGGCATGAAATAAGGCTGCATTAACATTGTGTGAGTTGAAAGACTAAATTTTATCAGAATCTAAACATAATGAAAAATAGATGATTGTAAATAAATAGCTTGTAGATATACTTTTACCTTGACATACCCACAGAGACATATTTTTTCTTCTTTTCCTCTCCACGCTGATTCAACTTCAATAAGCAGTTAATGTAATTCAAATGGCTGTGTGTCTTTCAGAAATAGAATAGACCCAAAAAAGTTAGAAAAATTGAACCAGTATTGGGTAATGCATTCTTTAAAAATAGCAGTCAAATAAATATTAACCATAATTCCAAAATAATAATCAAATGCTGTTGAAAAGAGAAGATTGTAAGTAGAATATACAAAAAGTGATAGTGCCACAACCACTTCAGGAGCTGCTCTCTGGCATTTAGTATTTCTAGTACATGACAATGTTTTAATCAGTATTAATTGCTTTCAAGGACTAATTTTTTTAGTTATATTTCATTGAAGAAATATGTAGTTCAAAATGAATGAAAGGATAACAGTTTATAGTAAAAAGTATGCTACACACTGACTTTACATAGTAAAATACCTTTCCATAATATCTGTCTTCCCCAAATAACTAATCCCTCAAATGTACATTTGCATTATATGTATATAAGTTTGTAAAATAATCACCCTTCATAATCTAAGGAACACAAATATGAAGAATTATCAGATGGGTTAAATATATTCAAATGGGTACTTTAAAGACCCAGGTATAGTTCAAAAGGACGTGATGAGGTTAGAACCATCAGAGACATGTAAAGATGCTACAATAGAAAATAAAGAAAAATAAAACAACCCAGATTCTGAATTTCTGGAAAGCAGAACAACAAGTAATTAATTTTTCCATTAGAATCATTTGAAAAATATTTTAGTTCTGTAGGTAGCTCGATTTTAATCTAGTATGACTTCTTTCAAATTTCTGTCCTTTAGAACTGCAAAATGATAAATACGGGTTATTCAAGCCACCAACAGTGTAGAAATGTTTTGAAGCAGATTTAGATTAGTAAACTAATTCAACTACAGCCTTTTCCTGATGCAACTATAGGGACACCACATTTCCTAGTTTTTGAGAATAAGAAAATGTTGCCACTGGCTTTGTACACATGTATGATGTGTATACTACTTACAGGCCTTACATAAAGAAGTCTTGAAATTCTAATTATTATTTAAATAAGAGGTTTCCTATCTTTATTTTCACATTTGGGGATCACTAAATACCAAAATTATGTAGAAGCCTAAGAGTATGGAAATGAAATATGTCTCCTAATATTATAAAATAATTTGTGACATTTTGAGTTACAGTTTCTAAAGTAATAAAAAATAAGGTAAAACAGATACAAAAACTCAATTTTCTATCCTTCCTAACTTTCCAACAGCAATTAGAGAATCCAGTAAATGTACAGCCATCCCAGGATGGTATAGGATGGTATATGATCACTAGATGGTGAAAAAGAAGATAACAAAAATGGTTCGTCTGGAACAATGGGAAACAAAGTCTACATATACAGATTGTGATATAGCTAGAAAATAGTTTCCACTATTCTAAGCCTTTGATATTTTAGGTTTGTTTACAAAGCATCTTTCCACTCTTAGGAAATGACCCTTTATTAATACTCAAGTGTTTGCAGCTTATAACCCAGAAACAAACAATGCTTCTAAATGTAAAGAAGAATGATATTAAGAGTAATCAAGGCTACTTCCATAGCTATAGCTGATAAATAAGAATGATATTGGGGACTAGTCCAAAAATCTTGAAATTTTTCTTGCCTTTACTCTTCTCCAACACGAGAAGTCCTAGTCAAAATATGATAAACATTAATAGAGGATTTTTATGTTTTTATTGTTCACACCAAAGCAAATACATTTTCCTCTTTGCAAGCCTGACTTTGAAAGAGACAGACCCTCAAAATTATTTTATAGACAAAAGTTTACTGCTTTGTCTTAGGTGTTTTCCTGCCTTTGGGTGTTGTTCTCTTTTATTTTGGCAACTGTATAGAAAAAAAAAGATAAATCCATTGTGCTTGTATTGAATTGTTAAAAGTCAAGCTGTCTTCAAACAAAGTATTCTGTTCCCTTCTTCACTGCTAATTAACAGGATACTTTAACGTACATTCTCATTGAAATGGATGAAAACAGGAGTGTCTGTGATTGGTTTTTTAGAGTTTTCAAGTATTTTCCTTGATTATTTTCATTATTGCCTTTGTTCCGGTCTTCTAATCAGGAACAGAGGGTTACCTAAAAATATCTTCCTGAGATATAGGATGTTAGGTAGAAAAAAATAGATGTATAATTAAAGATTTTCATCTCCTTAAAGACTGAAAAGCTCAGAAGACATTTTACTATTACTGGCATTGTTAAGATGATTTGAATTTTTTGGTTCTTAAACTTAGTGAAATACATGTTAAATGTTACTTGTTCCAACAATGATTATGTCTTATACTTTTCTGCTCCAAT
>NW_024872460.1:0-27472 GCF_019054845.1 Dipodomys spectabilis | reverse complement strand
TTATTCATTTATATATTTATTTGTTTATTTATTTATTTTTGTTGCTGGTGGTGAACTCTGGGCCTGGTCGCTGCCCTAGCTCTTCAGCTCAAGGTTAGTGCTCTACCACTCGAGCCACAGTACCACTTCTGGCTTTTTCTGCTTACGTGGTGATGAGGAATCAAACCCAGGGCCTCAGGCATGCAAGGTAATCTGTCTAACACTGATCTACCTTCTCAGAACCTATGAGGGGTATTTTTGTGCACGGGTCTATCAAGGAAATCTATTCAGCAAATGTATTCATTTGCCACTAGACATTAATTATGAATTATCTGATAGTTAAAGGATAAATTGTTATCATTTTTACTAGGAATTGTTTGTCTTCCCATGCTAAAAACATGGAGGAGGGTATTTTAAACTAAAACTACAAAAGAAATTTAAGATCTTTGTGCTAACAAATGTGTCCAGTTATTACATTAAACAGAAAATTCAAACTTCATGAATACAGAGCTCAAACTTCTTATACTACTTATTTCAAAATGCAAATTAAAGGGAAAATAAGACAGGGGATAAAATTTATATTGTATGTTAATTTTTAAAGAGGAAAATAAGATCCTAGATGGCAGATTAAAGGCAAAGCAATATCAGAGCCCTATCTGCTCAATAAGAAATAAGAAGCATATATGAAAAAAAAACTGCAAAGTGCACATCAGGCAAAGGCAAGCAGTCAGAGCCTACCACCAACACAGAAATACCATATATCTCAGACAAAGTAAACAAGTTCAGACCAGTGCTCATCCTTATCCCTGATTTCAATAATACATATACACCCCCTATACACACACACACACACACACACACACACACACACACAATAAATGTATGCAACAGCTCAACCTACTCACATCCACTCAACATTAATCAAAGTGCTTACTGTAATATTTGAAACTTTAAGTTTCAAGTCATGTAAATAATTGATAATAGATGCATAAGTAATTATTTTCTGAATAGCGCTCTGCTATGAAAGTGAGAATTCATGATGATTATAACTACTTAAAACATCTCTGAATCTCAAAAAAATTAAACAACACACAATCCGTATTTTGCGACTGCATTTCTACCAGCTATTCTGCAAAGGCTTCATAAGAAGATACTTATGAAATTTTGTGTACCAAAAATTAAATACTAAATTCAATTAATACCTGAGTAAGTGAAGAGAAAGATGATCAGAGAGAGGTCTCTCTGCTCTGCCTCCAGTTCTCAGCCAGCTGTACACTGTGGCATCTTTGCTGCTGCTGGACCTTAGTTGTCTTCTCCAGTGCAGTGGCCACACTGGGGTTGGATTGGGCGTGGTAGGGAGATGAGTTTGGCCACATGGGAGGCCACACTGGGGTTGGGGTTTGGGGCAGTGTGGAGGGGAGAGGATTCCTTGGCAGAAGCTGGTGAAGCAAGGAAAGAGGCAGGAAGCTGGAGGCTTAGGATGCAGCATGCCCAAAGGCTGCCTGGTTGTGGAGAATGTCTGTGAGTGGGGTTGTTGGGGCGGATCCCATGGGGCCTGGTGGCCTGGTGAGAAGAGGAAGGAGTCTCAAGTACTGCAAAGGAGGACAATGAAAATTAAGATCACAGTGGCTGAACAATTTCAACAACAAAGGTGGGGATATGGAGGTAAACTCTGGGAATGGAGAGGACGGCAGCACTGGGCCAGTGGCGTTCAATCCTTTCTGGACATACCTGTAAGTGTGTGAGGACTGGCTCCACCACAGCTTTGGCCTCACTCGACTTGAACAGGCACCTGGAATGGTCACCTCAGCCTCAGCCTGCCCCAGAGAGCCACACTGGCATAGATGCTGAAGACCAGGTAGTGGCTGAGAGGCTATGCGCAACTTGGTGGAGGAAGCATGGCTGGTGGGTGCAGCTCCAGCCAAGCCAGGTCCAGGGCCACCGGGGAAGTTCGGACTGTAGATCTAGAACAGGCAGTTTGCCCCAGACCAGTGGGACTTCCAGGGACTTTCGTGGTGGCCAACACGTGCATGATGGGAACTTAATAAGCATGGCCCAGTGGTCTCCACGGAAAAGTGCATTCACTCCTGTGCCTCTCCTGTCTTCTGGACTCTCGCTGTCCTCCTGCTTCCTGCTGAAGTACCAGGCCATAGACCCCCCAAAGGCCAGCAGAGAGCTGTTGCCAATGTAAATGCAGGAGGCTCATTTATTACAGCTCGAGCTGGACTCACAAATCTTCCCTGATACAGCAGGTCAGAAATTGTCAGTCTCAATCTCTTGTTCAGCAAGGTTTTTTTTATTGTGTATGAAGCAGGTGGAAGAATCATTACAACACTGATTTTGTGATAGGTCGGTGGTTCGTAGTAAATCTAGTCTTAAATTTATTGGTTGGGGGATGATCATTTCCAGTAAGGGCAGGGACTTTCTAGCTTAGCAGTTACAGGATAGGTTAAATCATAAATAGCATGCATATTATAAGTTGGGGTAGGTGGGGCCAATCACAGGAATGCTGAGGGCACTAGTCCTGGATTATTTCCCGACCTAAATTGCTTTCTGATAGAGTTGGGAGATAATCTGTCAGGGCAGTCTGAGATTCCTGGACAGATCAGGGCTGTCTGATTTCTTAGTAATTTTTACTGTTACATTTTCTTAGAACATGAACTGACACTCTTTTTCCAGTAGCAGATAACAGATATTTTCCTTAGATTTTCTGATATCACTGCCAACTTATTTGTCCTCTCACTGACACGTCCAACTACAGGAGTCAACTTCTCCACGCCGATGACAGGCCATCTCGGAGATATTCACAGGGCTATGTTTCCTCTCTCCATCTCAGGCCTTTCTACTGAAAGAACATCCTTACTAAAAACTTTTTAGTTGTTTCTAAAAACTTTTTAGTTGTTTCTAGTGAGGAAGAAAAGTAAGGCCTAGTTGCAGCCATGGAACCAAGAATTGAGGGCCATGGCTAGAGCAAAACGCCCTGAGAAAAGATGGATTCATTTTTGTCAAAGACACAAGTCTTTATGGGAACTCTCATTCTAACTGATTTTCTTCCTAGTAATATATTCACAGAATATGTAGACTATGTAATGAATGAACAATGACATATGCATAATATTTGCGAATATGGAGGGAATTAAGAAAAAACTGCAATGGCCAGAAGTAACTGGTTCTTTGAAAGAGAGCTGGTAGGTTCTTTGTTTGGCCTCTAAGCCTTTTAGCACAGTATTTTGTATTGCATTCAAACATATGAAGTTCTTAAAATGTAAAATCAGGACAAATAGTTAAAAATAAGGAAATTTTCCTAAAGTATCACAAACTGCATCTTTAAATTCAGAGGTACTTAACTTGAAATTTTTCTCACGTTAAATTGCCTTTTGTTCTACCGAAGAGTTGATATTTCAAAATTCCTAAAGAGAATTATTTTGTTTTCTTTTCTTCCTTTTTAAGGAACCATAGTGAGGTCCACCTGTTTCTGCTGTGAGCTCTTTCTTCCACTTACTGCCCAGTTGCTGTCAATACTCATCCCCATACGAGACAAGCAGCTCACATACTGCCTTGATGACATGACAGGTTTGGTAGAAGATCTACCTGTGGTACTGAAAGGCCCTCAGATTCTGATTCTCAGCATACCTGCCACAGTTCATATACCTAAAGTTGAAGCAGGCACAGCAAGGAAACCTAAGAGGGTAAGATTCTGCTCTCTTTGGATCTACTCCTAATACTCATCCACTCTAGAACCCTAAGTGCACTGTTTTCAAATCCCAGTTCCAGACTTCTCTTAATCCTTATTTGTCTCAAATAGATTGATTTCCAGATTCTCTAAATTGAGTTAAAGTTTATGTCATAGATTTGGGTGGGGACATGTACTCTGTTTCTAGATTAGCACACATCCTTTGACATTTGGCCCAAGTAATTTTCCTTAGATTGGACTCACTCATGCACCTATCTCCACTATGTTCCCATAGAAATTCAGAGAACCCTTTGTCTTATAAAGACAATAGAGGGAAATTTGTTTATTCATGATGTCGTTTCATGATAAGACAATGGTTCCCCATGGCACAGAGCTGCAGGACATATCATAGACCCACTGCTTTCTGAACCTCACCACTGCTCCAACTCTGCTTCTACGTGTTTGAGTGTACCCTAATAGGCTAAAGTTCTTTCTTGTAGGTTGTTAGGGCACTATGTACTTTGCAAAAACTAGGAAGAAAAATTATACTTAAATACTCTTACAATGAAATTGTCATTTCTATCTCCACATGTGTTTCGCAATTACTCAAGGAATATGATTTATTCAACTACTGAGGGTAATTCTTTGACTCATATACAGTATGAGCTTTATAGATGCATGTCCTATGAATGAAGTTAGGCCCTTTGGTTTTTCTTCTGATGTCTTAATTTTGTCTCTTATGGAAATTTTTATTTTGATACAGTACACATATATATATGCATACATACATACATATATACATACATACATAACAGAGCTAATGATTGAACTCAGTAACTAAACTTACCTCTTGCAATAAAAGCACTCTACCACTTGAACCACTAGCCCTTTTTGTGTTGTTTATTTTTGAGGTATTTTTTGTCTGTCAAGTGGCATAAGCTCTGTGCCTGAATGTTGTCCTTCAGCTCTTCAACTCAAGGCAAGGTCTCTACCACTTGATCCACAGTGCCACTTTTGATTTTCTGGTGGTTTATTGGAGATAAGAGTTTCACAGCCTTTCTTCCATGGGCTGGATTTGAACCATGATACTCATATCTGAGCTTTCTGAGTACTTACTAACAGGTTTGAGCCACCAGTGTGCAGTTTATTTTTGAGGTATTATTTCCCCTGCTGTCCTGGGTTGCCATCCTGCTTGTGCTTGCCTGGGTTGCTGGAGATACTTCACTTTATCCAGCCATTGTACTTCCACTCTAGCTGGGATAACAAATGTGCACCAACGTGCTCAGCCATTGGTAGTAATCGGGGTCTTATAATCTTTTATGCTAGGACTGGTATCAGACTGAGATCCCATCATCTCTATCTCAAAAGTCCAAATTAAAGGTTGAGCTATGGAACCCAGCTATACTCTTTATATTTTATTTCTTTTCCCTCAAATATTCATAATTTTGAAAGCACCAAGTACAGCAAAATAAAAATGGAGATATGGGAATCCATTGAGAAAGGTGTGATGATCAGGGTGCAAGTCTTGTGAAGAGAATATCTTCTTAGGAACCATGAAAATGACTGCTGGACTCACTCCAGATGGCCTGGGATTTATCTTTTGCATCTACACATAGTAGTTTCTCCTTTTTGTGATCTGAGTTTCAGAAAGACAAGCTAAAGGCTTTTGAGTAATAATAGGCAAAATCACATTACTTGATTCCAGTGATGCTCTTTGAGCCTGCATGGATTGTGAACACATAGGATGCCGTCTACACATCTGAGGGGATTTGTCATAGTCCTAACAGAGGCTCCTTAAGCGTGAATGCACTTTGCCTCTAACACACTCTGTTTATATGCACTATACTTTGATCCTAAATCAGAATGTCCTTGTTTATGCAGATTCCACAAACACATACAACTATTTTGTCCATGTCCTAGCAATGTTTCATTGGAGGCACAGGGGGACACATGGAGTTAGAGAAAGGGGGGAAAGGGAGGGCATTTCTTACCATCCAGGAGTACCTATTGTCAGCATCTTTGTCTTCTATGAACAAGCCCTCATAGGGGCTAAAGTGCAAACCCAATGGCAGATCAGATTCCTCATTCCATACTCTAAGCCCAGCCTCAGGAATACTGTACTGATGAATTCTCAGCCCAGTGGATAGATTGAGGACTGAATGGTCATAATGCCCCTTGTCCACCACATTATCTCTTACAAATACAGGTGGCCCATGAACAGTGTAGCTGTTGATGAAGAAGTTCTGACACTGCTCACAATCTGAGGCAAGACCAGCAAAAATTAATAAAAAAATATGTACATTCCCAGATTTAACAATCATGAGAAAGAGCACAGAATGCATATCATTGTCACTTAGTTCTTCATGTGAAGTTACTAGAGTAAACCAGTAATTGGGGGCCAAATGACCTGATGAATTATTATAAAAGCACATTTGCCTACTGTTTGAACAAACGCAGAGGGTTACTTACATAGGTAATCATCATCCTGGTGTTTACGGATATCTTCATAAGCATAACTCTTTCTTTCCTGTAAGCTGTATATGCTCATTTTTACCTCTTTTTTTCTACGTCCATGTTGAAAAACAATGGTTTGTTAAGTTTGGGATCAACAATGTTTGTTCCTATTTCTTCAGAAAAGTAAAATTTCTTACTACCAAATTATCATCTATTCTTCTCACATAATCTGGTCCCCCATTAACCTTTGACTCAGAGATGCAAATACTTTACTTTAACACTAATTACAGGTTTCTAATTCAGTTTTAAGTTTTGGCCATTCCCATTTTCAGGTTTAATTTCTACTTCATTAAATCTCTTATAAAGTGGTCATTGTTGAATTTATTCATTCAGAATATTTGTTGAGGGTATGTTAAGTATTGAGCAAAGACCTGGACATACAGGATTGAAAATGTGTGGTAACAGATTTATTAGACACTTTGCATGTATCTGTTATTTTACCTTTCACTTATCGTTTTCAGACAACATGCAGGCTGTACACATTTTTCCTGCCAGTCCTGGGGCTTGAACTCATGGCCTGGGCACTGTCTCTGTGCTTCTTTTGCTCAAGGCTAGCACTCAACAACTTGAGCCACATTGCCACCTCTGGCCTTTTCTGTTCATGTGGTTCTAAGGAATAGAACCAAGGGCTTCATTCATACAAGACACATAGGCTACAACAAGTCACATTCCCAGTGCAGTCTGTGCATCTTTATCCATGTTCTTCAGATTAACATTCAGAAGTTCAGGGAGATTGTAAAATGTGTCATGACCTAAGTGCCTCTATGTGGATAATAACCCAAGTGTGTAACTTCATTGTCAAATTCTTATGTGCTGCTCATTGGAAACCTAATTACTAGTTCCACAGCTAAGTTCGGCCTATGTTTGAACTTTCCAAAGTCCACCTCACATAGTCAGTTTACCCTCATCAACCTTGCTAGAATTTCCAAAATTAGTAAATTTCCCAAGTTATTTTCTCTTACACAATTTTTGTTTGCAGTATTGTCCTTGTGTATTTGCTTCTCCAGGAGGGAACACTGGTTTCTGGGCCTCTTCTAATCCAGTTGACTTTGAGAAATTTATAATTCCTGAGAACTTCTTCAAACTAGGTTCCTTACCTAAGGTTGTCTTGGGCATTCCCTTCAATGAAAGTCACATATAGAATTAGAATCTATTTCTTAAGGCTTTCGTCTCCTATCACTTTTCTCTCAAATCCATATAAGTTAGACTGTGGGAGGGAGAGCACTTGAGAATAAAAACCGAAGAGCAAACAAGGTCTGTGAATGAAGGAAATGAAGCTTGGAAGAAGACAAGGCTAATGGAGACATTTAATGAAAGAGAACACGGGGAAAGTGGAGAATTACAAAACTTGGCTGGAAAAAGATATGACAGAGCAGTGAGAATAGGAAGAAATTATTGGCAGAAATCTATATGGACAATTAAGTACATTCAAATTGCAACTAGGTATAACAGATGACTGTGAAATTAGTTTGATTTTTTTCTATGTAATTTTGCCTGAAAAAGTATGTACCATCTAATAATTGTATAAATTGGTATACATGTCTGTTTTTCATGTGATAAGGTAAAAAAAATGTGATACGGTAAAAAAAGAAAATGTTCATCAGGCAGACTATAGTGACTCATGATTGTAATTCTAGCTATTCAGTAGGCTGAGATGTGAGGATTAAGGTTGGAAGCCAGCCCAAGCAGTAGTAAGACTCATATCCACTTAACCACCATAAAAGCCAGGATTGGTATTGTGGTTCATGTTGTTGAGTGCTAGCCTTGCTAGCACACAAGGAAGGATCTGGAACAGTGCTTAGGTCCTGATTGTAAGTCTCAGGCCCAGAACCAAAAAAATTTCACCAAAGAATCTTGTGAATTATTAAAATACAGCATCAATGGGACTAAGCATTTCTTTCTGCTTTTTTTTGCAGTCCACGGCCTGGGCCCTTTCTCTGAGCATCTTTGGCTTGAGGCTAGCACTTTACCACTTGAGCCAGAGCACCATTTTCAGCTTGCTTTTCCTGTTTATGTGGTACTAAGGAATCAAACTGAAGGCTTCATGCAACAATGCAACTATGCAACCATTAAGCTACATTCCAAGACCCTAATCATTTGTTTTTGAGCTCAGATATAAATTTACTTTCTCTGACATCTCTAGTTGAAATAAATTAGTTGAAATTGAATTTGAAGATGTTAACTTCAGTATTTCTCGAGCCTGTTGCTTTTACTTAAATTTCAAAACTGATTAATTATTTCATATATTGATTATAACTTAGTGTTTAGCCTGAAAATATTGAGGGGGGTTCAGTTGAGACCTCAGACATCTGAAGAAAGATCAGTTATTGTCCAACCACTCAAAAGACTCACATGTAAAGGCTACAGCTAAACAAACAACTATGGAAAATTCCAGAATCAGCTAACTAAAGCTCAGAAGAGGGGACCAATCCTCCTCTTCCTCACAGAATTGAGATTTGAAATTAGCCTCAGAAGGATATGTATCTATGTGAAATATTAGGTCACTTTTTTTAGTTGTCACTTCTAAGCCATCAAATTTGAAACTCTTTAGGGCTGGGGGCTGCTTCTTAACAGAAGCGTCTTTTTTCAATAGAAGGAATTTTCTGGGTATCAGTAAACTTTCCTTAAAACTTACAAATAGTGTGGATTTATTGGTGCATCTATCAGTTTGGTATAACAAAATGAAGAGAGGTTGGAACAGAGATTGGAACAATCATTCAGTGAATGGTGTGAAGGTGTATGGCTAAGATAGCTAAGACTTTATAATGCTGTGTAAGTATTTATGAACTTGTAAGTGCCTTTAGAGAAAATGTATTGGTAGACTTCACCACCACTAGGTGTTATCTCAGACACAATACATTTTTAGGTTTCAGTTTTCTCATCACGTAAGTGATTATAGTTTACTATTTGCCTCATTATGTTGTGGTAATATTCAAATATATTTGTTCATGGGACATTTAAAATAAAGTCTAAAATATTGTGAAAATAAGTGGTAGTGATTATTGTGGATATGAATTGAATCTTAGAATGAATATGATAAGAACAGAAGAGATCAGGAAAAGGAAGCATATGTTCCTAGGGCTTCTTCTCTTACTTGGAACCATGAAGAAAGTTTACTCATCAATAGAATTTGGGAGACATTTATCTTCTGACGCTTACTCTGTTCAGTTCTGAAGGTCACCCAAGAAGGTTTGACTAAAAGTGATGAGAAATCGGGATTTTGGTTACAAAATATCTCCAAACTGTGGATTCTCATTTTTGAGAGCAAATCTCAGCCAGAGAGAAAAGACTCTATTTTAGGAAAATGTTTTCTGAATTATCATTAAGGCTTGTCCTTATATTTTTTCTTAAATTTCTTCAAACCTAGAAAAAACCCATCTTTGCTTCACTCTGTGTTCATAAGCTATCTGTTATAATTTAATTGGCTTTTGGTGACAAGAAACACTAAGCAAATTAGGAACAAGAGGGAAAGATTATTTATTTAAATAGCATACATCATGGTCAACTTAGTTTCATTTCAGTGATGAAGGATTGTTTAACACACATAAATCTTTAAGCATAATGCAGCACGTAAGCAGATCAAGGACAAAAATCACACACTCATTTCTCTGGATGCAGAAAAAGCCTTTGAGAAAAATAAACATTCTTCTTTTTTCATTTGGTCAGTTGTGGGGCTTGACCTCTGGGCCTGGATGCTATCCCTCAGCTCTTCAGCTCAAGGCAAGCATTCAATCATTGAGGCACAGCACTACTTCCAGTTTTCTGGTCGTTTATTGGAGATAAGAGCTTCACGGACTTTCCTGCTCCGGCTGGCTTTGAACTGTGATCCTCAGAGCTCAGCCTACTGAGAAGTCAAAATTACAAGTGTGAGCCACCAATGCCCAGCCAAAATCAGCATTCTTTTATCATAAAAGCCTTGAAGAAACTAGTGATACTGGGTATATATCTCGATAGGATTATGGGTATATGTGAAAAATTAAATCATTTCTGCTAATAGCAGGAATGACACAAATGTCTATTTTTTCACCTTTTTCCCATATTGAATGCAATCAAGCCACAGAAATAAACAAAGAGAAAGAAATAAATAGGTCAAAAGGGAAGAAAACTTTTAAATTATGCTTGTTCACAGATAACATGATCCTGTATTTAAAAGATCCTAAAAATTTATACAGAAAAATACTAGATCTGATAAATGCTATTGGAAATGTGCCAGAATATATGATCAACATGTAAAAATCATTAGCTTGTCTGCGAACAATGAACAGTCTGGAAAATAAATCAGAAAAATCACAATAGCCTCAAAAAATTAGCTTAAGATTGTGCTTACCTAATGAAGTAAAAGACTTCTATAATGAAAAGTATAAAACCTCAAATATAACTGAAAGCCAACCTGGGCAAGTAAGTTTGTGAGACTCTTATTTCCAATTAAGCAGCAGAAATAGGAAGTGGTGCTGTGGTTCAATTGGTAGAGTGCTCACCTTGAGTTGAAGAGGTCAGTCAGAGGCAACACTCAAGGCAACTGTCAGGACTGACGATGATGATGATGATGATGATGATGATGATGATGATGATGATGATGATGATGATGATGATGGTGATGATGATTAACTAAAAATGGGCACTATGGATTGCATTTCATTCTTCCAAAATTATAAGTTGAATTCCCAATCTTCAAAATATTATTTGGAGATGGAGCCTTTGGTAAGTAATTAGGGTATGATGACATCATGGAGGTGAGGCCCCAAATGGATTTAACTTTCACAGGAAAAGGAAAGAAAGATCCTTTCCATCTCAACTGTTCCTCCTTTCCCAGTCATGAACATACCAAGATTTCATGTAGATACACAATGAAATATAGGCCATCTACAAACCTAAAACAGATCCTTCGTCAGAACCCAGTCACACAAGCATACTGGTTTGAGCTTTCAAGCTTTCAGAACTATGAGAAATAAATTTTTTCTTTAATTAACTCACTGTATACTATTTTGTTATGGCAGACTAAGTTGAACACACAATGAGAAAAACACTGAAATTCACCGTTTTTACAAAGATACATAAATCTTTGTATGTGGCTAACAAATGTATGAAAATATGCTCAATATTACTAAGCAGTAGGAAAATGTAAGTAAAATGTCAATGACTCCTTAGGATGCCTACCATAAAAATAAATAAAAGGATGCTGAATTCTGGGCACTGGTGGCTCTTGCATGTAATCCTAGCTACTCAGGAGGCTGAGGTCTGATCATGGAGCAAAGCCAGCCTGGCCAGGAAAGTCTGTAAAACTCTTATCTCCAATAAACCACCAAACACCAAAAGTGCCGCTATGGCTAAAGTGGTAGAGCACTAGCTTTCAGCTAAAGAACTGAGGGACAGCACCCAGGCCAAGAGTTCAAGCCCCACGACCAATAAAATAATGGAACCTTTGTTCGCTGCTGGTAGAAATATAAAATAGTGCAGTTGCCTAAGGAAACAGTATGAAAAGCACTCTAAAAATTAAAAGCATAACTAGCTTATTATCTAGCAATCCAATTCCTGATATACATAGAGACAAGAAGGAAGGAGGAATGGAAAGAAGTAAGGAAACAAGGAATGTAAATAGATCCTAAATAGATATTGGCACATTCAGGATAACTACAGCATTATTAATACTATTGACAGTTGTAAAGAGGTTGCATAGGAAAACATAGACATTATATATGAGTTCCAAATTACATAACCACATAAAGGAAGAACAGTTAAGTTTCACCTGTCTTTTCCCAGGTTTATCCAATGTGAATAACATAGACAGGGGTAACATTTCCACAGTCTATCATGGATCTTTGGCACAGAGTACATTGCAGATTCCATGTTCAATTCAAATCAAAGACATCAGGCTGCAATTCTGTGATTTCTGTCATCATTCTCTCTATCTGGTCTGTTCTTTCTATGTGAACTCTCCAAATGAAGGCATTTGACCACATAACTCCTCTGTGATATATAAGTGCATACCACACTGGAAACCCTTCAAAAGCACAATCTTACTTGCGTCAACTTGACCAACAGATGAATAATACCAAAATCTTGAACAGAGAATCAAGTAGAAATGGACCAATCTCTCCATGACTCTGGTAGCATTTATTCTTCTCTCAACTTCATTAAGAAATTGGTTCTATTTTTGACAGTTTCCATTTTTGTTGAGATTGTTCAATGGCTTTCTCTGCATGGTTATTTCACTAAATGGACTACCTTCCATGATCTTTCATGAGATTGCAAATGACTGCAAATAAGTCAACAAATATATGTGTTCCAGGTGTTAGATAGAAAATCAATGCATCAAGAAAACATGGAATATAATATTGTATCAAATTGCTGTATGTACTTATCTACGCAATAGAAAGTGATGAGGATCACTTTTTACTTGAATTTTACCCTACTAAACATCTAGCAGAGTCCTACCTCTATCTATGTCTCTCTCATCCCTTGGATTTTTGCAACCATCATCTAACAAGTTTCTCTTTTACCAAGTTTCTAATTTTTTACATTGCTATCAGAATTTTTACCAAAACTATTTTTAATAGTGATTTGATAAGTTATCGGAAGAGAGCGAGATTAAGGGAGAGCAGTGGTGATAGAGAGATACTCATCTTCCTAACAACTCCACTTTCATCCTCCAGACGAGTGAGAAAAATCAAGCTCTTCCATCATCCATACTGATGTTTTATTATAAGTCACTCAACAGAACATCAGAATAAGTTAAGAGTGAGTCAATTACAAGTGGCTCATCTCCAGTGATTAATTAAGCACTGAAATCATTTGGGTGTTACTCATCCATAACCAAATGCAGAATTCTCTTCTTTTTATTCACCATCCAAAGAAACCCAAAGTGGATCTATGGCTCAAGTGGTAGAGCAATAGCCTTGAGCCAAAATGTTTAAGGGCAGTTCCTAGACTCTGAGTTTAAATTGTAAGATTTATGTCCTCACACAAAGAAAATGTGTTCCCAAATATCTGTACTTCCATGTTCTTTGAATGTTATATGAATGATCTAGAGATAAATGGTGTCCAGACAGATTTTAGGCTCGTGCACATTTTGTAATAAACAAGATCTTCCATTCAAAAACTAAACTGGAAGCAATGTCATCTGTGTTATGAGGAATGGACCACACATACTGTGGAGACTTTAGGGGAGCAGTGGAGAAATCTTTGCTCTCATGTCCTGGGCTTAACTCAGGAGAGTCTTTTCACAGCTATTGCTCCCCAAAGCACTTGGTGATCATCTGACTCCAGTCTCAAAGGGCTGGAACTCTTATTTCTGAGAAGAGTTTATAAAATTAACATGAGAAGTCATTGCTTATTATAGAGAAACAAGTCAACAACTTTATGCTTTTAATCACTCTGCATGCCTGAAAGTAATAATGCTCATCACTTGTGTCCAAATCCTTTGAATAATATTCAAGTATATATATCCTACTCAAAACAATGAAAGAATAAGAATTCTTGGTTCAGTGAATGCTTAAGAGTAAAGAAAGATTTCCCATTACACCTAGGTTACCTCTGCAATGAAAGATTTCTCTTTATAAATTACGGAGATCTGTGACAACAATTTTCCCACATTGGGTTTCTTTTCTGTGTTAATGTTCCAATGCTTGCTGAAGGTGGACATCCAGTCGATAGACTTCCTCTAATGCTTACTTTTACGGAGATTCTGTCATGTGTCCAAGTCTTTGATACCTGTTGAGATATACTTTTTGCTGAATGTGTTTCTATATTTGTTGTATTTACGTTTTTTGTCGTGGATTTTCTCAATTTGACTGAGGACTGACTTCAGATTAAATGTCATTGAACATTTGTTCCATTCATTATGTTTCTTTCTCCTATATGTCAGTTCTCTGATCAACAATGAGATATGCCTCCCAGATGAAAGTCTCTACACTCTGGTAATGTTCATCAGGTTTCTCTCCTGTGTGTGTTCTATAAATTAACGTGAACGTGTTTTCTCCTGTGTGTTTCTGATGCAAACAGAGGGATGAATTAAAAAAAAAAACACATTTGTTGCATTCATAGAATTTCTTTGAATGTTCAGTGAAGAACGCTCAGCTGAGCCTTCTGGGTAAAGGGCTGTAAAGTTGCTGCATTCATGAGACTTCTCTCCTGTGTTGGTGCTCTGATGCAAACTGAGTTTTCTTCCAGGTGAAAGACTTTCCACATTTATTACACTCCTAAAATTTCTCACCTGTTTGAATTCCATTATGCTTACTGAAGTCTGGACTCTGGTTGAAGGATATTTCACACCTGTTATATTCACAAAATTTCTCTCCTGTGTGTCTTCTCTGATGATCAGTACGTTCTGCTTCCGGGTAAAGACTTTCCACACTTAATACATTCAGAAGCTTTCTTTCCTGTGTGTGTGTTTTTGATGGACGTTAAGGTCTGCCTTCTCAGTAAAAGATTTTTCACACAGGACACATTCATAAGGTTTCTCTCCTGTGTGTCTTCTGTTTGTGTTAAGTAAGGTTTGCCTTATGGGTGAAAGATTTTTCACACTGTACACATTCATATGGTTTCTATCCTGTATGTGTTCTCTGACGTTTGTTAAGGTGTACCTTCCAAGTGAAAGAATTTCCACACGTTACAATCATAAGGTTTCTGTCCAGTGTGTCATATCTGATGGACAGTAAGTGGTGCCATTTGAGTGACAGACTTTACATATTTTTCGTATTCATAAAGTTTTTCTCCTGTGTGTTCTCTGATGGAGTGTAATGTGTGCCTTCTCGGTGAGATACATTCATAAGGTTTTTCTTACGGGTGTCTTTTCTGATGATCAGTAAAAGTTGCCTTCCAGGTGAAAACCGTTGCAACCTCGATACATATATAAGATGTCTCTCCTGTGTTTTTTCTCTGATGATTAGTAACAGCTTCCTTCCAGGTGAAGGGTATTACATACTCAAAACATTCATAAAGTGTCTCTACACTGTGGATTCTCTGATGGATGTGAAGGTCTGCCTTTTGGATGAAAGACTTTACATACGTGATATAATCATAAGGTCTTTCTCCTGTGTGTCTTCTCTGATGAACGGTAAGGACTGTCTTCTTGGTAAAGGACTCTCCACACCTGTTAAAATCATAGGATTTCTCCCCTCTGTGTCTTCTCTGATGGATAGTAAGTAGTGCCTTCTGGTGAAAGATTATCCACATTTGTTACCTTCATAAGGTTTTTCTCCTGTATATATTATCTGATGAAAAGTGAGGTATGACTTTAGCCAGAAAGACATGCCACATTTTTTGCATTCATAAGTTCTCTCTTTTGTATGAGCTCTCTGATACATGCTGAAAGTTGACTTCTGGGTGGAAACTGTCCGATCCTCATATTCATAAGGCTTGTCTTCTGTGAGCATTTGAGGTGGGAAAGTGAGGTCTGACTTCCGAGAGATATAATTTTTTTCATTTTATACACTCATTGGAGTTCTCCTCTGCATATTTGCTCTGGAATTTTATAAGGTGAATTTCCCTACTGATAGGTTTTTCACATTCATTACCTGAAAAGGATTCTCTCTTGTGAATATTATCTGATGAGTAGTGACTGTACTTCTTATGTAGAATGTTTTTCCTTATTCAGGGCATTCGGATGTTTTCCTCTGTCCCTGAAGTATTTCTGGGGCAAAGAGAGGACACTTACCATAGTCTTCCCTATATTCATCATGGTTATAGGAAAGCTGTCCCACATAAGCCCAACTTTGTCTAAAGAATATTGTCTGTGACTGATAAAAATCTCCTTTTTTACACCACATTCAAAATATTGCTACTCATCTTTTTGATCAAAATGCTCCAAATAACTCAGGGATTGTTCAACTACGGGAGACAGAGCAGGCCTATATGCACCATGCATCTCATCAGGTTCAATATAGAGAAGCATGTTCTGGCACTCAATGAACTCCATAATTTTCATCCCTAAAGACTTTCCATTACTCCCAAAATCAGCTCTGGGTTAGGTTTTGAAGTCATATGAAAAGTTCTTACTAATTTGTGACAGGTACTTCACAAAGATAGTCATGTGGACTTTCTTGGCAGGTCTTAATCATGTACTCCATTTCTTGAACATCTAAAATGAGACATAGAGCCAGGTGCTGGGATCTCATGCTTATAATCTTAGCTACTCAGGAGGCTGAAATATGAGGATCATAGTTCAAAACCAGCCAGGCAGGAAAGTCCTTGAGACTTTGCCAATGTTGGGATTTGAACTGATAGCCTAGCAGGCCCAATTGTTGAAAGAGTCAAGGTGAGGAAACCAGCATGTGAACAACTGAGGAGCTAGGCCTTTCCTAGGACCTGACAATGAGCCCCAGGGATGACCAGGATAGACATAAATTCATACTTGAAATATAGGATCTGTATTGATATATATGTGTGGGCAGCATCTTGCATTCGGTGCATTTCTTCTCCTTAATTTATGTCTAATTCATGATGGTATTATGAACTTTACTGAGTATGGTGACAGATATAACTGTACTGACATGGATGACGACCTATTCCCATTGTTATAAGGTTGCCTATGCATTCATTCTCCATCCTAGCTGAGACCCAGGACTTCCACATTCAAGGAAATCAGGCGCAATGACTGGCTTCTGACATCAGGATGAATCTTTTGTCAGGCCTGGGATTTGAACTCAGGTCTGGGTAACCCTGTTGCACTGTGGGGGAAGGGAAAGCTCATCATCCCTGAAGACTAGAATGTCAGGCCTGGTCCAGAGCCTGATTTGAAGTTCCAGCAGTGGAAAAAATAAGAAGTTTACCTTTTTTAAACATAGGATCTCTATTTATATACAGGTGTGGTATGCATTTTGCTTTCAATGTAGTTATTTTTTTAATTTTGAGTCTTATTCATGGATGTATTGTGTATTTTATTGAGTATGGTGACAGGTATATCTGTTTTGCCATGGATGACAACCTATTCCCATGGCTATAGAGTTGCCTATATAGCATTCTCCATCCTCGATGAAGCCCAGGACCTTCACAGGACAGGAAATCATGTGGATCTATTGGTTTCTCACATCAGGATGTATCTTTTGGCTGTGCTGGGGTTTGAACTCAGAGCTTAACAGGCAGAATTGGGGAATGGGTCAAGGTGAGCACACCAGCTTGTGAGCCACTAAGGTGCTAGACCATTCCCAGGACCTGAGCTCATGCCCCGTTAGGGTCAATATACACATAAAATCATAATTTAAAGACAGGAGCTATATTTCCATACATGGGTGGGCGGCATCTTGCATTTAGTGTACTCATTCTCTTGATTTCGTGTCTTATTCATAGATGCAATATGTATTTTACTGAGTGTGATAACAGTTATAACTATGCTGACATTGCTGGCAACCAATTCCCATGAATACAGAGTTGCCTACATAGCATACTCCATTATAGCTGAGACCCAGGACTTTCACAGCATAGGAAAACTGGTGCAACCATTGGCTTCTCATATCAGGATGAATCTTTTGGTAGTACTGGGATTTGAACTCAAGGAATAGCAGGCTCAAGTGGTGGATGAGGCATGGTGAGCACACCAGCACATGAGCCACTAAGCATCTAGGTCTTTCTTGGAACCTGAGATCAAGCCCCAGTGGGCGCTATTGTAGTCATAAATTCAGAATTTAAACAGAGGATCTCTATTTCCATACATGGGTGGGCGGCATCTTGGGTTAAGTGTAGTTATTGTCTTTATCTGGTGTCTTACTCATTGATGTATTGTGTATTTTCTTGAGCATAGGATGACAGAAATAACTGTGGTGACCTGGATGACAAGCTATTCCCATGAGTATAGAGTTGCCTATACATTTTGCATCCTAATTGTGACCCAGAACTTGCACAGCACAGAACAGGTGCAACGAATGGTTTCTCACATCAGGGTGAATTTTTGGAAGTTCTGTGATTCGAATTCGTGGCCTAGGAAGCCCAACTGCCCAATGGGTCCACATGAACAAACCAACCTGTGAGCCACTAAGGAGCTGGGCTGTTCCCAGGAGCTGAGATCAAGCCCCAGGGAGGCCACAAGAGTCCTCAATCCATCATTGAAACATGGGATGTATATTCACAGCCGTGTGTGGACTGCTTCATGCATTGAGTGTAGTTATCCTCTCTATTTTGTATGCTATTCATGGATGTATTATGTATGTTCTTGAGTATATATGACAGGTGTAACTGGGCTGACATGGATGACAATATTTTCCCATGGCCACAGGTTGGCCCATGCATTCTCCATCCTAGCTGAACCCCAGGACTCACACAGGAAAACAGGTCCAACGTCTGGCTTCTGACAGGATGAATATTTTGGCACTGCTAGGATCTGAACTCAGCACCTAGCAGGCCCAATAGGTGAATGGGTCCACATAAGCACACCAGCCTGTGAGCCACTAAGGAGCTAGGCCATTCCCAGGACCTGAGATCGAGTCCCAGGGGTAAGGCAGGGGGAGCACAATAGTCATCCATTCATAAGCTGAAGGTAGTAAGCAAATAAGTACTTATCTGTATAGAGTAGGAGAGATGGAGAGCTGTGATTGAATCCAATCTACCCTGCGACTACCGATTCTTGGATCTTCCCCAATGCCTCCATTTAATGACTGTGATGATTATGGTCACACTTCATCAACTCTTCACTAAAAATAATCGATACCCCATGAGTCTTGACTATCATTTCCTACTCGAATCCTTAGGAACTACTCATTCAAGGAAGAGATTGGTCATATTTCATGGCTCTTCATAGGTCCGGAATTGAGTATCTCAGGAACTCCTGCCATTCCCTCAATGTAGGATGGCTGACCAGGATTCGACTTCGGGGCCTCCGTTGCCCGGTCATCCTGTGGCTCCCCCGACAGCCAGCAGGCCTTCAGCCACACCAGGTCACCTTCAATCTGCAGTCCACCCGGTTCGTTCTTACCATGGTCAACATTCAAATGAAAATAAACCTAAAAATGCCAGTTGGAACTTCCCGCCATTTTTTTCTCCACTGGCTTTTTATTTTTTCCTACAACTCTGGGGTCCTAGGATCCGAGGATGGGCTGTGGGTCCAGAGGCTGCAGCCTAGGATGATCAGACCCGAGGCAGATTTGCCACAACTTGAGTTCAAGCCCCAGGTCTGGAAAAAAATATTAAAAAATTGAAAAATTATGAATGAAGCACCCTAGCTCAGAATTCGCGCCATTTTACTGCCAGAGATGGGATGTGAAATCAGGTCTAGGTAACTCTTTTGCACTGTGGGGGAAGGAGAAGCTCACTATCGTTGAAGACTACAAGGTCAGGCCTGGTCCCAGGGCTGAATTGAAGCCCCAGCTCAGGCAAAAATCATATACCCACCTATGCTACACATAGGATCTCTATTTACATACATGTGTGGAATGCATCATGTTTTCAGTGTAGTTGTTCTTTTTATTGTGTGTCTTAGTCAGAGATGCACTTTATATTTTATTGCATATGATGACAGATGTAACGGTGCTGACTTGGATGGCAACCTATGCCCATTTCTATAGAGCTTCCTACTGCTTCTCCATCCTAGCTGAGACTCAAGACATTCTCAAGACAGGAAAACAGGTGGATCAATGGGCTTCTCACATCAGGATTCATGTTTTGGCAGTGTTGGGATTTGAACTGAGAGCCTAGCAGGCCGAATTGGCAAAAGAGTCAAGGTGAGGACACCGGCCTGTTAGCAACTAAGGAGCTAAGTCATTCTCAAGACCTGAGGTTGTGCCCCAGTGAGGGCCAGGATAGGCATAAATTCATACTTGAAACATATTATATGTATTGCCATATATGTGTGGATAGCATCTTGAGTTCCGTGCACTCCTCCTTATTTTGTGTCTAATACATGGAGGTATTGTGTATTTTACTGAGTATGGTGACAGGTATAACTCTGCTGACATGGATGATGCCCTGTTCCCATTGTTATAAGCTTGCCTATGCATTCATTCTCCATCCTAGCTGAGACCTAGGACTTCCATAGGAGAGGAAAACAGGTGTAAAGACTGGCTTCTAACATCAGGATGAATCTTTTGTCAGACCTGGGATTTGAACTCAGATCTGGGTAACCCTGTTGCACTGTGAGGGAAGGGAAACCTCATCATCCCTGAAGACTAGAATGTCAGGCCTGGTCCGTTGCCTGATTTGAAGTTCCAGCAGTGGAAAAAATAACAAGCTTACCTTTTTTAAAAATAGGATCTCTATTTACATACAGGTGTGGTATGCATTTTGCTTTCAATGTAGTTATTTTTTTAATTTTGAGTCTTATTCATGGATGTATTGTGTATTTTATTGAGTATGGTAACAGGTATATCTGTTTTGCCATGGATGACAACATATTCCCATGGCTATAGAGTTGCCTATATAGCATTCTCCATCCTCGATGAGGCCCAGGACTTTCACAAGACAGGAAAAGAGTTGTAAGGATTAGTTTCTCACATCAGGATGAACCTTTTGGCATTGCTGGGAGTTGAACTCTGGGCCTAGCAGGCCCATATTTCTAATGAGTCCATATGAGCACAACAGCTTTTGAGCTACTAAGGATCTAGGTCCTACCAAGGACCTGAGAGTGAGCTTTGGGGTGGGGTTTGTGCACCATATTTATCCATTCATAAGCTGAAGCTTGTATGCTAATAAATACCTATTTGTATAGAGAAGATGTGGCAAGCTGTGTTGGAATCCTATCTACCATGTGACTACCAATTCTTAGATCTTTCCTAATGACTCGATTTCCTGAATGTAATTATTATTGTCACATTTCGTAAAGTCTTAATTAAAAATAATTGTTGTGCCAGAGTTCTTGCCTATCATTTCCTATATGAATTATGCATGAACTTCTCAGCTCTTCTCTAGGCCTGAATTCAAGCACTAGCCTGAAAAATATAACATTTATAGACATTTTAAATGTTATTTATATTTACATCTATATATTCAGTCTGTATCATGTTTGTTGTAGTGATTCATTACACATTATTATTGATTGATTGAATTAATATTTATTTTATGGACTGTGAGTGCACCTATATCATTTATTACATTTATTCCAATCTATTCTGTAGCATGTAGCTTTGCATACATATTATGTACATCATACTTGACACTCAGCAAGTGCACAGAAATGGAAAACAGGTGTCTCACTTGGATTCTTACTCCAAGATGAAATATTTGGCAATGCTGGTACCTGAACTGAGGGCCTAGAAGTCCCAATTCATGAATGGGTGAGTGTCAGCATGGCAGCATCTAGCCCATTCAGCTGCCAAGTGGATCCCATGACCTAGGATGGAGCCACAGGTTTGGCCAAAATAGCAGTACCTTTCTATCTGGTATATATAACAGATATATATATATATATATATAGATATAGATATAGATATAGATATAGATATATATAAAACAGATATATAGATATATATATATTTATCTGGTATACAGATAAATATGTATTTAGATATTTTGATACTGCCAGTGATGTCTATGTGGAATGAAATGACATATACTACATTCGTACAGATTCTCAGGTGTTTAGTGAGGACTCCATTTAATGAATAGTATTCTTCTAATGCATAATAAACTATGAATTGAAATCAATCTGTGTTCTGTGATTATTGGGTCTAAATTTATACTAGACTGATTGATGAACTACTCATCCAACCATAACATTGATCATATTTCTCTGGCGTTCCTATGGACAAACAATAGTTTCTTAGGCTCTCCAGCCCTTTGTATGTAGCATGACTGGGATTCAAACTCAGGGCCTAGGTGTCCAGGTTGGCCTATGGCTTCGCTGACAGCCTGTCAGCCTTCAGCAATGCCAGGTGGCCTACAGGTTGCAGCAGTGTTATTTGGACCAGGGATGGTCAACATGCAAGGAAGGAAAACCAAGGAACTGCCATCCGTAGGTGGTTCCTGGATTTTTTTTTATTGGTGCTGTTTTCATTTTGCTTTCCTGTCAGCCCCGAGGCCTAGTATCCCAGGATGGGCTGTGGATCCAGAGGCTGCACCATCCAAGCCTAGGTTGATGTTAGCTGAGCAGAGTTGCCACGATATGAGTTCAAGCCCAGTGCTGGGCAAAAAAAAAAATAATAATAAAAATAAATAAATAATTAATTAAAAATAGCCTGGCATCAGCTATGCTTCACGCCTGTAATCTCAGCTACTCAGGACGCTGAGATCTGAACATCACGGTTCAAAGCCAGCCAAGGCAGGAAAGTCTGTGAGACACTTATCTCCAATAAACCACTAGAAAACCAGACGTGGTGCTGTGGCTCAAGCATTATAGCCCTCGCCTTGAGCTGAAGAGCACAAGGACAGCTCCCAAGGCCAGAGTTCAAGTCCCATACATACATATATACATATATACATACATACAATACTAATGAAGCTCCCTGTCTTGGAATTCATGCCCTTTGTTTTCTGCCATGCCTGGCAATGGAACTCAGAGTCTGGGTAACTCTAATTCACTGGGGGGATGGGGAAACTCACCCTCTTTGAAGACAAGCAATTCAGCCCTGTTCCCTCAGCCTGAATTCAATCCCCAGCCCTGTTAATGTAATATTCATCCACATTTGAAATAAACATAATTATGTTTATTGCAATTTGCTGTGAGTGTATTTATTTTATTTTTTGTATTATTCATTCATTATTTTATTAACTATTATTACACTTATAACATGTATTAAATTGATTACATCTTATGAGAAATATGCAGATTAGCGTATGTATTATATATCTTACTTCAGACCCAGGACATTCATTGAAATTCTATAGTAGGGGGAGTCCGGGAAGATGGCGGAGGAGAAGCTGGAGTCTAAGTAAGCTCTCACATAGATAGCAGTTTTAGAGTTCCAGTGAACAGTCCTAAGCCAGAAAATTACACCAAGTGTGCCATCACAGGACAGAGTTAGGCCAGAGAAGGAAACCCAGGCAAGAAGACACTTCTGAGCGATTGCCAGCAGCTGTGTTGGCGGCGGCAGCTGTGGCGGCAGCGGGCAAGTGCATGAGCCATACCTGAGCAACAGAGAATCCGGGACAAAGGAGCCAGATGCACCAGGGCAGCAGATTCTACTCAAAACCAGCAAGAACCGACAAGGAGCAGACATCTTCATCCTGCAGTTCACAGACCAGAGACGACCCAGGAACTAAGACTCTGCGTGAGTAGAAGCCTGATGTCCTCACTCCTTCTCAGGGAGCAGAGGAGGGAATGCCACCCCTCCCCCCACCAGCACCGGTGATCTCCATCTTGGATGCTGACAAAGCTCGGAGGAGCTGCTAGATCCATCTCAGGCCTTGGAATAAAATGAGTCATTTAGCAGGTCACAAGAACTTAACGGCGGCGTGACCTGCCAGACTCAGCTCCACCCAAGGAAAAGTCACCCAGCTCGGGCGCCAGCCCTAGGAGTGGGTTTCTTCACTGGGTATTCAGAGCCAGAGGCTGCCCCTCCCTGTAGCAGCCTGGACAATCAATTGAAAATCAGTAAACAGAAACCCTGAGAATGGCCCCAGGCTGGGCTCTGTGAAGTTTTCACAAAATAGTCCCTGAAAAGCTACTGTCTGTTAAAAGGCCTCAACTCTACCCAGAACCTAGCCTCATCACTGCATCTCCCTCTTTTGTGATACACAAAGCAGATCTGCCTCCCAATAAACTAGTCTGGGAGGAGGATCTCCAAATCCTGGGTAAAGCAGAGCATTTTTCTGCCTGTTTGAACAAACTGACTTAAGAAACCAACCATGCCACAGGACCACAAGCAGACCAGACACTCCAACAAGAGGCTGGTTACGGACACAAGGGAGATACAGGATTTTTCCCACTCCTCCCAAAAAAATCAAAGAAGTTTTTTTTTTCCCTCTCTTCTTTTTTTATTTTTTATTTTATTTTTATTTTTATTTTTTTATTATTTTAATCTTTAATCTTTGCCTTTTTTGGAAAAAAAAATGTTTTCCAGAAACTTTTTTTTTCCTCTTATAATTTTTATTTTAGGGATATGTGAGTGTGAGTTTTTCTTTCTTTTTTGGTCTTCTTTCTCTTTTTTTTCTCTTTTTAATTATCTTTTTGTTTTTTGTTTAGTTCTACTGAACTTCTCATCTTTTTTTCTTCCTTTCTTATACTTTTCACCTTCTCCTCTCTTTCATTCTTCTTTATGTGACTTAATTCTTGTTCTGCACATCCTCAGATAAACCCATAGTTGATTATTAGACCCTATCCCCCATTGTGTACACACTTAATCCACAAATTTATTACTCAAGTCAAAACCTCTAACACTTAAATCCCTTAAGAGCAGTACTACCTCTTTATACCTATATAATATTTTAAGCATTTTTATTTTTAAGTTTTTCACATCTCCTTTATATCCCTCCCCTTCTCTCAATAACTTCACGTTCTTATCTAAATAGATTGTTATTGAAACTACATAATTGTATTAATTTTACCTTTCTATTTTTTCTGGTCTCTTTTCTTTTCCAGTTCCCTTACTTCTTTTTTTCTCTCTCTCTACTTTCATCCTACCCAACCTATTTCCTGCTTTGAGATTAGGACTTAGTTAACTCTCCCTGAGCCTCCCCACATCAATCTATTCCTATTTTATTACCCACATCTCTCCCTAAACCTAATAATTTCTGGTCTTCCAAATTCTTCTTTGCGGTTTGTAGCCCATTAGCCTATAGTTGTTTGATGTTGAATAGATATATCTGTTGAACCAGATTGTATCTGTAGACTATTGACTGTGCAAATTCAGACTTGCGTTGATGCTTGCCTTAAGATAGTGTTCTAGCACAAAACTGGTGCTATTTTCATCTCAAATGCACAGAGTAAGCTGGAAAAACAAAAGAAAAATGGCAAATCAGGGTATCTCAATTCCCAATCTTGATAATCAGGGGACAGAACAGATAATGAATAATCCAGAGGAGATTTCCCAAATAGCTCTACAAACACTGCTGGCAAACATGATAAATCAAAATATTGTAAGCATACAAAGGACTCTGTATGAGCGTGATAGGGAGAGAGAGGAGGCAACCAAAAGTTTAAACAGGAATATCATAAGCATGAGGAAGCTACTCAAAAGCCGATACAGGATTTGCATGAGCAGCTTGAGAATACTCAAAGACAAAGGCAGGAATGGCGGGAACAGGCTGAGAACACTCAAGGAGAACTACATGAATCCCACGAACAGGAGGAAGCTTATCAAAGATCACTAGAGGCATTCATGGAATCCATTAACAAAGAGCTGAAGGAAGTCAGGGAGACCACAAAGGGAATGCTGAATGGAACCCAACAGAAGGAATGGGAGTCCAAGGAAACTATAACCAATCAACTAAGTGGTCTGAGAACAAACACTGAACATCAAATTAAGGAAGTAAAGAAGTTCATACAAGATCCAAAGCAAAGCTTCAACAAAGAATTTGAAGCCATCAAAGCTGACCGATTAGAAGGAAAAGAGATAAAAAACGAAGTGGAAAGTCTTGACAGCAGGTTAGACCATGCAGAAGATGGAATCTCAGGGATTGAAGACAGCCTAGATATTAAAGAGAAAGAACATACAACCATCCAAGACAAGTCCAAGAAATATGATAGATCTGTCCAACACTTGGAAGACTCCATCAGAAGGCCTAATCTAAGGATAGAGTGTAGAGGTGCACCTAGAAACTGAAGTTAATGGCCTAAGAAATTTGTTTAACAGGATCCTAGCAGAGAACTTCCCAAACATGCAAAAAGATAGGCCTATTCAGATACAAGAAGCTTTTAGAACTCCAAACAGACCAGACAAGAATAGGACATCCCACTGTCACATTATAATCCACACAGGATCAACTCAGACCAAGGAAAAGATCCTTAAAGCTGTCAAGGAGAAAAGATTAATCATCTATAAAGGGAAACCAATTAGAATCACCTCAGATTTCTCAGCAGAGACAATCAAAGCAAGAAGAGCTGGAATGATGTATGCCATGCCCTATAAACAAACAACATTCAACCAAGAATACTGTACCCAGCTACACTCTCCTTCATAACTGAAGGCCAAATAAAAACCTTCCATAGCAAAGAAAAATTGAAACAATACATCTCTACCAAACCAGCCCTACAAAAGATTCTTAAAGATGTCCTAAACATAGAAAACCAACAAGACCACAATAAAGGCCAAAAAACTGCACCCAAACTGAGAATCCAAGAACCATAGGAAGAACCCAGTTCTCGCAGCCCCCAAGAAGGTGGATAACATGGCAGGAACGCCCAAATATTTCTCAGTCCTTTCTCTTAATGTTAACGGACTGAACTCTCCAATTAAGTGACATAGACTGTCTAGTTGGATTAAAAAACAAGAACCTTCTATCTGCTAACTTCAGGAGTCACATCTTGCCCGTAAAATCAAACACATTTTCAATGTTAAAGGTTGGAACAAAATCTACCAAGCAAATGGTCGCCATAAACAGGCAGGAGTTGCAATCCTAATATCAGATAAAATAGACTACAAATTAAAATTCCTGAGAAGAGATAAAGAAGGTCGCTACATACTAATTAAGGGATCTCTCTTTCAGGAGGATATTACAATTCTAAATATATACTCGCCAAACAATGGAGCACCCAAATTAATCCAAGAAACACTACTTTCCCTCAAATCCCATATAAATCCAAAGACATTAATTGTTGGGGATTTTAACAAATAACTCTCCCCACTAGATAGATCAACTCGGCAAAAACCCAACAGAGAAACCGCAGATCGAAACAGCTGCATAGATCAACTAGATTTAACAAATATCTACCGAATATTTCACCCAGCAGCATCAGAATACACGTTTTTCTCAGCAGCAAAAGGAACACTTTCTAAAATAGACAACATTTTAGGCCACAAAGCAAACTTGTATAAATTCAGAAACATTGAAGTTATACCTTGCATTCTCTGACCACAAGGGAATAAAATTAGAACTCAACACCAAAAGCCACCAAAGAAAGAAAGCCAGGTATCACATGGAGGCTGAACAACACACTGCTGAATCATGAGTGGGTCATGGAAGAGATTAGAAAGGAAATTCAAATGTTCAAGCTATTCAACAAAAATAAATATACAAATTACCAGCTCCTATGTGACACAATGAAAGCAGTGTTCAGAGGCAAGTTTATAGCTCTGAGCTCCTACATCAACAAATTAAAGAGATATGCAACCAACAATTTAATGACACATCTAAACATCCTTGAAAATGAGCAGTAAGATAGACCCCAATACAGTAGACAGAAAGAAATAATTAAAATTAAATCAGAATTAAATGAATTAGGATCCTAAAAACTATAGAAAGAATCAACAAAACAAAGAGTTGGTTCTTCGAAAAAATTAACAAAAT
>NW_024872459.1:0-20385 GCF_019054845.1 Dipodomys spectabilis | reverse complement strand
ATCCAAACTGAGAATCCAAGAAGCATAGGAAGAACTCAGTTGCCTTAGCCCCCAAGAAGGTGGATAAAATGGCAGGAACTCCCTAATACCTCTCAGTCCTATATCTCAACATTACTGAACTTAACTCTCCAATTAAGCGACATAGACTGTCTAGTTCGATTAAAAAGCAAGATCCTTCTATCTGCTGCCCTCAGGATTCATGTCTTGCCCATAAAAATAAAAACATTTTCAATATGAAAGTCTGGAACAAAATCTACCAAGCAAACAGCCCCCATTATCAAGTGGGAGTTGCAATACTAATATCAGATAAAATAGACTTCAAATTAAAACTAGTGAGAAGAGATAAAGAAGGTCACTACACACTAATTAAGGGAAATCTCCTTCTGGAGGATATTACAATTCTAAATATCTTTTCGCCAAACAACGGAGCACCCAAATTTATCCAAGAAACACTATTTTCCCTCAAATCCCACATAGATCCAAGGACATTAATTGTAGGGGACGTTAACACACCACTTTCCCCACTAGATAGATCAACTCGGCAAAAACTCAAAAGGGAAACTGCGGACCTAAACAACTGCATAAATCAATTAGCTTTAACACACACCTACCAAATATTTCAATCAGCAACATCAGAATACATGGTTTTCTCAGCAGCACATGGAACATTTTCCAAAATAGACGGCATTTTAGGCCACAAAGCAAACTTGTCCATATTCAGATACATTGAATTTATACCTTGCATTCTCTCGGAACACAAGGGAATAAAATTAGAACTCAACACTAAAAACCACCAAAGAGGGTCCTGTAACAACGCAAAGAGCCAGATAAACACACTGCTGAATCACGATTGGTTAATGGAAGAGATTAGAATGGAAATTCAAGTGTTCATATTATTCAACAAAAATGAGCACACAAAATACCAGCTCCTCTGTGAAACAGCAACGGCAGTACTCAGAGGCAAGTTTATAGCTGTCAGTTCTTACATCAACAAATTGGAGAGATCTGAAACCAACAATTGAATGAGACATCTGAGCCTCCTTGTAAAAGGGCAGTAAAATAAACCCCAATCCAGTAGATGGAAACAAATAATTAAAATTAAATCAGAATTAAATGAATTAGAATTAAAAAAAAAATCACAGAAAGTATCAACACAACAAAGAGTTGGTTCTTCTAAAAAATCAACGAAGAAGAGAACACATTCATAATATGTATTATAATGTAGGTCAGTTGGTAGGAAAGGAAGTGGAAAACAATACTACATCCAATGAAGCTGACATTCCTATTACATCACTAAGGAAGTAGTGTTAAGACCTGCAGGACTCATAGGGTTGTTGCATGTGACATTACTATGTAAAACACTATTAACGCTCATCTCAGACATCTATAACATTCTGCTTCCATTTTCAAGGTCAAAAGCCAAATATCTATGACTTTTTATTAATTGGGTATGTTTCCTAGGAAGGAAGAAGGAGGATTTGGTAGGTGATGATGGAAAAATATGTATATTAGCTTGTGTACAAATTTTTTGCAGTTTTATTTATTTTTCTTCTTTATATTATTTTTTTATTGTGAAAATACTTTACAGAAGGGTTACAATTACATGAGCAAGATAATGAGTACATTTCTTATCAAGCATTGTAGCCTCCTCCTTTGATTCCCCTTCCCATCCCTTCCCATCCTCCCTCCACACCCCAACCCAATCCTCCCCGCTACCTCCCCCACCAAAGTTGTAAAGTTCATTTTTTGACATATCGACTTGTACATTGTTGCAATTGGTCCATTTGTATGCCTATTTAAACGATTTTTTTGCAGTTTTAAAAAGTGCTACTGATGAACTCACACTTACATCTAATTGACTTGCTGTCTGCACAAGATGCATATAAATGAAGATATTTATTCTGGTGGATAGTCACATTTATTAACAAAATCAATTCTGGAAAAGAAAAGATACTAGGTAAGAAATTATAAAATATTGTCTATAAAATGGTTTATTTTCTTAGAGAACAAAAGGTAGTATTGAAATGATTAGTCCAGCTTTCTTTGAGATTTTATGCTGTCTCAGTATCAAAATGTTCTCTAATTCCTGTAACATCCAAGCATAAAAGACATGATTTGAAGATCTCAGTAGTTTTAGAAACAATGGTACATAATACCTTCCTTCCTGCAGAGACATGTGAGCACAAGCATGATTGATTGTATTATAGTTCTCTTTATCTCAAGTGTTGCATATCTTGGTATATTACTCTATGTCTTGCATCAGCTTCTGTAGGTGAGATTTACCTCTACCTGAAATGTCAAAATGGGTTATGTGACTTTCTTCAGTTTACAAAAGTGAACCAGAATTGGAGAAAGACTATTTCTAGGTGAAGAGTTCTATCTCATTGTCTGTGTCTAAAAGCTGACTTGTTTTCCCTTAGCCATAATAATAGCATATTTCAGAGGGAGTCTTCCTTCAATTTATATACTGGAAGAAGATAGCATGTGAAATAGAAGCAAAACTCAAATTCAGCCTCATACATATAACACAGGCAGAATTAAGCTAATATTAGAATGTGATATTAAGATTTTAGTTTCTTACCATCCTTGTATACCATTATGATAGTTGACTATAGCACACCAGAATTTAACAAATCCTAACCAAGAACTTAACAAATAGATAAAATTTCCTGTTGGAAATTATTACAATATTTTATAAATAAGCATTCTCTATGTGATCACTTGTAGGGTTATCTTTTCTACAAATGGGTTTAATCACTCTAGAGCACTGTATCTAATATCTATTATCATTATCCAGACCTTGTGATTGTGATGAGGATGAATAAAATATCTAGATTTCTTCTTCTCTTTTCCTCTTCTCCTATTTCTAGTGTGAATTCTCATCCTTTCTCCAAATTCTATTAATAAAGGAAGAATGACACATTGTGGATTTCAACCAAAAGGCTTCAAATCAAGAATTTCATTCTTTCAGAAACAGATGAATTAAATCAGAGTGGCTCAAGGAAGAATAAAAACAGGATTTTTTTTTTCCCTTTCTGGCTTCCACCTTAGAGTATGAACATGACTCTAAATATCTAATAAACCATTTCCCTCGACTAATTTTTTAAAATATAGTTTTTTAAATAAATGATAATTTAAAAATAAATAGTAATTTGTTGTTTGTTTTTGGGAGGGATGAAATAAGACTGCATTAACAATGTGTGAGTTGAGAGACTAAATTATATCAGAATCTAAACATAATGAAAAATAGACGATTTTAAGATAAATCGCTTGTAGATATATTTTTAATGTGATATACCCACAAAGTCATCTACTTTCTTCTTTTCCTCTCCATGCTGATTCAACTTCAATAAGCAGTTCATGTAATTCAAATGGCTGCCTTTCTTTCAAAAATAGATTAGACCCAAAAAAGTTAGAAAAAGAAAACCAGTATTGGGTGATGCATTCTTTAAAAATAGCAGTCAAATAAATATTAACCATAATTCCAAAATAATAACAACCAAATGCTTTTGAAAAGAGAAGATTGTATTCAGAATATATAAAAAGTGATAGTGCCAGAACTGCTTCAGGCATTTAGGATTTCTAGTACATGACAATGTTTTAATCAGGATTAATTGCTTTCAGGGACTAAATTTTTTCTAGTTATATTTCATTGAAGAAATATGTTGTTCAGGTTAATGAAAGGATAACAGGTTATAGTAGTAAGAATGCTACACATTCATTGTACATACCAAATACCTTCACAGAATATCTATCTTTCCCACATACCTAATCCTTGAAATGTAGATTTGCATTATATATATGTTTGTAAAATTATAACCTCTCATTACCCAAGAAGCACAAATTTGAATAATTATCATATGGGGGAAGTATACTCAAAGGTATTTAAAAGTCCCAGGAGTAGTTCAAAAGGGACATGATTAGGTAAGAACCATCAGAAAGATGTAAAGATGCTACATTAGAAGATAAAGGAAAAAATAACAATCCAGATTCTGAATTTCTGGGAAGCAGAATAGGAGATAAATGCCTTTTACACTAGAATCATTTGAAAAATATTTTAGCTCGGTGGGTGTCTCTAATCTAGTGAGACTTCTTTTAGATTTCTGTCCTTTAGAACTGTAAAATGGTAAATACGGATTATTTAAGCCAAATAACTTGTAGAAATACTTTACAGCAGATTTGGTTTAGTAAATTAATTCAACTACAGACTTTTCCTAATATAACTACAGGGAGACCACATTTCCTAGTTTCTGAGAATAAGAAAAAGTTGCCACGAGCTTAGTACACATGTATGATGTACATACTACTAAGGGCCTTGCATTAATGAAGTCTTGAAATACTAAATAATATCTAAATAAGAAGCTCCCTATCTTTATTTTCACATTTGGGGATCACTAAGTACCAAAGTTATGTAGAAGGCTAGGTTAAGAATATGGGAAATGAAATCTGTTTGCTAATATTATAAAGATAATTTATGTCATGTTTGAGTTAGAGTTTCTAAAGTAATTTAAAAAGGTAATACAGAAACAGAGAAATTAAAGAATCCAGTAAAGTTATAGTCATCCCAGGATGGTATAGAATATTATAGGAACACTAGATGTTGAAAAAGAAGATAACAAAAATGAGTCCCCTGGAAAAATGTGAAACAAAATCTACACCACAGATTGTCATATAGCTAGAAAACAGTTTCCACTATGCTGTCTTTGATATTTTAGGTTTGTTTAAACAGCAACTTTCACCTCTTAGGAAATGACCCTGTATTAATACTCAAGGCTTTGCAGCTTTTAAGTCAGAAACAAATAATGCTTCTAAATTTAAACAAGCAGGATACTAAGTGTAACCCAGGCCATAGCTGATAAATAAGAATGATCTTCGGGAATAGTCAAACAATCTTGAAATTTTTCATACCTTTCCTCTTCTCCAACATGAGAAGTCCTAGTCAAGATATGTAAAACATTAATAAAGGATTTTTATATTTTTTATTGCTCACTCCAAAGCAAATACACTTTCCTCTTTGCAAGCCTGACTTTGGAAGAGTCACACCCTCACAATTCTTTTATAGACAAAAGTTTACTGCTTTGGCTTAGGTGTTTTCCTGCCTTTGGGTGTTGCTCTCTATTATTTTGGCAACTCCACAGAAAAACAAGATAAATCCATTACGCTTATATTGAATTGTTCAAAGTCAAGATGTCTTCAAACACAGTTTTCTGTTACCTTCTTCACTGCTAATTAAAGTTTAATTATTGCTCTTTAAATGCAACAAAAACGTGTTACTTTAATGTATATTCTCATTGAAACTGGTGATTACAGGAGTGTCTGTGATTGCTTTTTTAATTGTTTTCAAATATTTTCCTTAGTTATTTTCATTATTGCCTTTGTTGCAGTCTTCTAGTCAGGAACACAGGGTTACCCAAAAAGATCTTCCTAAGATATAAGATGTTAGGCAGAAAAAACTAGATGTATAATTAACGATTTTCATCTCTTAAGAGACTGCAAAGCTCAGAAGACATTTTGCTATTACTGGCATGGTTAAGATGACTTGAATGTTTTGGATCTTAAACTAAGTGAAATTCATTTAAAATGTTACAGTTGTTCCAAAAAACGATGATAGCTTATACTTTTCTGCTCCAACGAGATGAAACCTCTGATAAGGTTGGAGGGTATATCAATTTTAGGGTAGAAGGGTTAATGTTAAAAAGCCAAGGAAAATTCCTAAAACAGCACTGCCTATCACATATCATTTAATTATACTTATGGTATATAAGTATATAAACATACAAATATGAATTGAGTGACAAATATGTGATTTACAAAATTCAATGACAACTAAATCCAGAAAAAACTTCTCTATATTTATATAAACTGGTATATCTAGTGAGGATGTAAAATTTTTTAGAATATATATTTTAACACTTATGTCAAAATATTTATTTTAACTGTTTATTTTTAGTCAGTTGTGGGGCTTGAAATGTGGGCCTGGACATTGTCCCTCAGCTCTTTAGCTCAAGACTAGTGCTGTACCCCTTGAGCCACTGTCAGTTTTTTGGTGGCTCATTGGAGATAAGAGAGTCGTCGACTTTCCTGCCTAGGCTGACTTTGAACCATGATTCTAAGCTCTCAGCCTCCTTAGTAGCTAGGGTTACAATAATGAGCTACTGGCTCCTAGATACATAATCATTTTTACATATTTATAAAGTATTGAGTGGTAATTTATTTATATATTGTGTAATGATAAGCTCCATCATATCCATTAATTTCTGCATGTAACATTTCTTTTTAGTGAGAATGCACTAAAATGTATCTTCTGGGTGTGATGACATATCTATTCTTAACTATAATAACTTTGTTTCTTGTGGTATACAAGTGCTGTTTGCTAGAAAATACAGCCACTACCTTCGATAAGAGCTGTTAAGCCTTGGAGCCTATTGATACCCTGATTGATAACATTGCTTGGAGCAACCACTTTCCATAAGAGCCGTTAAGCCTTACAACTTACCAATGTCCTGTTTGACAACATTGCTTGGCGCCTTCTGAAGATTCCCTACCTATGACCTTTTGCAAAATATACTTTGCAGTTTTGGTGCCTAGCAACCCTATTGACCTGCTGATGCTAATTACCCTGTTCAGCGTGGTATATATACTGCTGTGTAAAAAATAAAGTTTGAGACCTTGATCAGAACCCTGTCTTGGTCTCCTTTCTCGTGTCTGGTTTGTCTCTCATTCAGGTCAGTTCCTCTTTGAGCCCTTGTTGACCGACCCAGCGGGCCGGGGCAGGTGGTGCCCAACATGGGGCTCGAAGCATGGATCCTGGTCTGAACGTCGTCTGATTGACCAGCCTCTCTCTTCTTCTTGGATGGCCACCCAGCCCGTGAGGGAAGATCTGCATCCTGATCACTGCAGAAACGCCCGACTGTGATACAGATCTGTAAGGTAAGGGAGGTGATGCAATCATGGGACAAACACTTAGTAAGCATGAACTTTTTGTTCAAGGCCTAAAAGCCTCACTCAAGGCACGAGGAACACGGGTTAAGAAAAAAGATTCAACTCAATTTTTTATGCTGATGGAGGATATTTGCCCTTGGTTTCCTCAGGAAGGCAATATAGACAAAGGTAGGGTCATGTTGGAGACTGTCATAAGGATTATTATGAAACTTTTGGCCCCAAAAAGATTCCTGTTCAGGCTTTTTCATATTAGAACCTCATAAATGAGATCCTCCAAGTTTGCTACCAACACAAAGATGTGTCTAGAGTGGTTAAGGAAGGTGAAGAATTTTTAAAAATTAAATTTACAGGGAGTCAGGCCTCCCTTGCCCCAAAACCCTTCTCCTATCCCCCCTCAGTCGCGTCTCATTGTCCCTCGGTTTCCAAACCAATGCCTGACGCTAACAGTGACTCACAATTACAAAAACCAAAAGCTATATACACGGTTCTTTCTAACCTTAGATCCCAAAGGCCCAATGATGCTGTCCTTCCCCCGGAGGACTAGGCCACTTTAGAAGAGGAGGCTGCTAGATACCACGCCTCAGACTGGCCCCCTCTAAACCCCTTGGGCATGCAACCTTCTCCCTATAAAACAGCCCCTCCCTTCTGTGCCCCTGCCTTGGCCTCTTCAACAGATCTTGAGGAGGTCACCAGACAAGCCACAGTTAAGCTTTCCCGGGAAGCCCAGTACTTAAGGGCCCTACTTCAGGCCAAGAAAGAAAAGGCCCAACTATTACAACTATATAAACTGGACCTAGAAATTAGGAACACAAATTTACAAAAATTAATGACAAAAAAGAAAAAGATCCTTCATGCTTTTCCAGTCACTCTGTCTCAAATTAGAGCCATTTCGGAAAATCTAAAAGGAGAATCTGATGATCAAGAGACTGAGGCAGATGACAGAGAGGAAGAGCGGGAGGAAGGGCCCAAGTGTGATGACTCAAATGGGGAAGAGAAAGGAGGAGAGCATCTGGTTATTAGAGCTCAAAAATACCATCACCTTAAATTTAGACATATTAAAGAATTAAAAAATGCTGTTTCCTTGTACAGCCCTACCGCCCCTTTTACCATTTCTCTTTTGGAATCATTGAGCGAGGACTGGCTTACAGTAAATGACTGGGCCATGCTAACCAAGGCTACTTTAACACGAGGAGATTTTCTTTTATGGAAGGCTGATTATGGTGAAAGGTGCCAGGATATAGCTCGCTGTAACACATCTGCTGGTTGTCACTCTAAGTCCTGGACCATAGAAAAATTGATGGGCAATAAGCCATTTGATACTAATGAAAAACAGGCTAAATTTCCCCCAGGATTGCTTGTTCAGATCCAACACGCTGCCCTTAGGGCCTGGAAAAACCTCCCTTCTCAAGGGTCTGCTGTTACCTCCTTGGCCAAAGTTCTACAGGGACCCCATGAATCTTACAGTGAGTTCATTGGACACCTTACAGAGGCTGCCGAGTGCCTTATGGGAATGGAAGAAACTGATAATGAGCTTACTAAACATCTTGCTTTTGAAAATGCCAATTCTGCTTGCCAAACGGCTTTACGTCCCCACCGCCGTGGCAAAACCATTACTGACTTTATCAGACTTTGTTCTAATGTTGACCCCGCCTCACGCAACATCGGCCTGGCCATAGGCGCTGCCCTTAAGGATTTTACTCAGAGCCAAAAACCTAAAACCTGCTTTAATTGTAAACAGCCTGGCCATTTTTCAAAGGACTGTACGACCCCCAAGGCTGAAAAAACACCCCCTCTGTCTTTATGCCCAACGTGCAAACGGGTCATATATTGGGCCTCTGAATGTCGCTCCAAAACCAATATCCAGGGCAATCCCCTACCACCCAAACAGGGAAACTTTGTCCGGGGTCTGCCCCAGGGCCGCAAAATCAAAACAGGACAGAACCCTGGAGCTGTCAGGTTCGTCCCCCAAGTGACCCCTCACGCACCATCAGCGCCCTCATATGGGCAACCACAGGAAGTGCAGGATTGGACCTCTGTGCCTCCTCCCACACAATATTGACCCCCTAGTTAGGAAATCAGATTCTTTCCACAGGAGTGTTTGGCCCACCGCCCCCAAACACCTTTGGTCTCATTCTGGGGTGTGGTAGTGCTGTTTTTCAGGGCCTTAGTATTTCCCCTGGGGTTATTGACAAGGACTATGAGGGAGAGATTAAGTTACTGGCTACTGCTTCTCAGGGGCCAGTCAAAAGTTTTTCCTGGACAAAGAATTGCTCAATTAATATTGCTTCCCATTGATAAGACAAACCCTAGCCTTACACAAAAGAGAGGATCCAGAGGCTTTAGGTCTTCGGATGCTTACTGGGTCCAGGAGATTACTCAGGACTGGCCTCTCTTCAAGCTAAAATTGGATGGGGAAAAATTTGAAGGCCTTATGGATATGGGTGCTGATGCTACAATTATTTCTAAAAGAGACTGGTCTCCATCCTGGCCCCTTACCCCTTCCATGACTCACCTTAAAGGCATTGGACAAACCTCTAACCCATTACAGAGCTCCAAAATTTTAACCTGGGAAGGTGGAGCAAAAAATAAGGGCACAGTACAGCTGTACGTGGTTGAGACCCTCCCGGTTAACTTGTGGGGATGTGATATTTTATCCCAAATGAAGCTTATAATGTATAGTCCAAATGAATTGGTTACTCAACAGATGCTTAACCAGGGCTTTCACCCTGGACAAGGCTTAGGAAAACATTCTCAAGGCCCTAAAGAACCCATTCAGGTGGAGGTAAAAATCATTCCTTTCCGTATGGACTATAAAAATTTATCCTAGGGCCGTTGACATGCCTGTACTCCATGCAGACAAAATATCCTGGAAAAGGACTGAGCCTGTATGGGTTGATCAATGGCCTTTGTCCTCTGAAAAACTGGCTACGGCTACTACAGGTACAGGTACTACAGCTACAGTACAGGAACAGCTTGCTGCAGGCCACATTGAACCCACCACATCTCTGTGGAACACTCCCATTTTTGTAATTAAAAAGAAATCAGGAAAATGGAGATTACTTCAGGATCTTAGAGAAGTAAATAAGGCCATGCTGTCCATAGGAGCCCTTCAACCCTGACTTCCCACACCCGTGGCTATTCCCACGGGGTACCATAAGATTGTTATTGATTTAAAGGATTGCTGTTTTACTATTCCTTTACATCCTGAGGACCGTGAATATTTTGTATTTAGTTTACCAGTAACTAATTTTAAAGGCCCTATGCCATGATTTCAGTGGAAGGTTTTTAGCCCAGGGCATGGCAAATAGTCCCACATTATGCCAAAAGTTTGTAGCCCAGGTGGTGGATCCATTTAGGCAACAGGGGCCCTCCATATATTTAATTCACTATATGGATGATTTACTTTTAGCGGGCCCTGACCCTGATCAGCTTCTTTACTGCTCCCAAAGACTTTCTAAAGCCCTTACTGACGCTGGCCTTCAAATTGCTCCAGATAAGATCCAGCTGGCTCCTCCCTATACATTTCTGGGCTTTGAGCTTTTTTATAAAAGGATTTTTTCACAAAAAATTCAACTTAGAACAGCCCATTTACAAACTTTAAATGATTTTTGGAGGCTTCTCAGAGACATTAACTGGCTCCAGCCATACCTTAAACTAACTACTGGTGAACTTAAACCTCTATTTGATATACTTAAAGGGGACCCAAATCCGACCTCCAGCCGATCATTAAACCCCCAAGCCCTAGAAGCGTTGAGATTGGTAGAAACAGCCATTACAAATCAACAAATTACTTTTATTTCCTATAATAAACCCCTTCAGTACATTATATGTGCCACCAGCTTTACACCCACTGGACTTTTTTGGCATGAGGGACCTTTGTTTTGGGTACATTTGCCTGCCTCTCCTCCTAAGGTCCTTACACCATACACCTTCTGGGTAACAGAGTTAATCAAAATGGGAAGAGAACATAGTAAAAAAAAATGTTTGGCAAAGATCCTGATAAAATAATACTGCCTTATTCTCCCACTCAAATTCAGTGGTTGATACAAAATGATGATGATTGGGCTGTGTCTTCCATTTCCCTTCAAGGAACCCTTGATAATCATTATCCTACTAACAAACTTCTCCAGTTTTTAAGATATCAGTCCTTTGTTTTCCCCACACAAACTTCCCCTCAACCCTTATCTCATGCTTTCCTGGCTTTTACTGATGGTTCCTCCAATGGTATAGCAGCTTTTACCATTGATTCTCAGACTGTTTCCCGTCAGTCCCCTTACCGTTTGGCACAATCGGTTGAGCTTTTTGCAGCTTTACAAGTGTTTATTCAACTATCTACTGTTCCTTTTAACCTGTATACTGATAGTTACTATATTGCTCATTCCATCCCCTTACTAGAAACAGTTCCTTATATTAAACCAACCACTAATGCCACCCCACTGTTTTCTTTGATTCAACAGTATATTTTAGCCAGACTTTGCCCCTTTTTTATTGGACACATTTGTGCTCATTCAGGCCTCCCTGGACTTTTAACAAAAGGCAATAATGTAATGGATCAAGCAACTCAGCTTGTTTTTCTGGTGGAACATGATCCTGTATCTCAGGCAAAAGAGGCTCACTCTTTACAGGACCTTAATGCTCAAACACTGCGCCTTCTTTATAATATTTCCAGAGAACAGGCGAGGCAAATTGTAAAACAATATCATAATTGTGTCACCTTTTTGCATATTCCCCATTTAGGTGTTAACCCTAGGGGTTTGGTGCCCAATGAAATTTGGCAAATGGATGTTACACATATTCCACCTTTTGGCAGTCTTAAATATCTTCATGTTACCATTGATACATCTAGTGGCTTTATTTTTGCCAGCCTTCACACCGGGGAAGCCCTTAAAAATGTTATTGCCCATGTACTTGCCTGCTTAACTGTTATGGTAAAACCCAACGTTATTAAGACCAATAATGACCCTGGATATACTGGAAATAACTTTCAACAATTTTGCCACCAGTTACAAATTAAACATATTACTGGGATCCCTTATAACCCTCAAGGTCAGGACATTGTTGAACCGGCTCACCAAACTTTAAAAAATACACTTCAAAAATTAAAAACGGGGAACCTTTACCCTATAAAAAGAGCTCCAGAAAACATCCTTCATCATGCCTTGTTTGTTATTAATTTCCTAAGCTTGGACATTAACAGAAAATCTGCAGCTGATCGGCTCTGGCATCCACAAACAAGTCAAAATTATGCTACTGTTTGTTATTTGGAAAGATCCCCTAACCCATCAATGGAAAGGTCCTGACCCCGTACTAATTTGGGGCCGCGGGCCTGCCTATATATTTGACAATAAAGAGGGCGCAGCTAGATGGCTTCCAGAAAGCCTTGTTAAACCAGTTGATAACAAGACTAACTAACCCTCCATCTTCCAGGGGAAAAGAGAACCCTGAGGATCCACCCTTGGTTGTTTCACATGCTGTTGCCACTGAAAAATTTGATGATCCTCCACCTGCTGATGCTGGTTCCAGATGCCATTATTGATGCTGACTCTGGTCATTGGGAATTTCAAGTTTTTGCAATAGAGTTTGACCTCCCACAACTGTTGAATAAGACCTGCTTTAAAAATAGCCAAGTAGAATTATACTTGGATGCCTGAAAACCCACTGTTCAATATATTTGGGGAACTTGTGGCAGCTGGGAACAGAGTTACGTCACAAATCATAAATATATTTGCTGGAAGCATCTGGCCAGTCAAGCAGGCAATTGTATTGCCCTTATTGGTCCTTCCCACATGAACATTCCGGGTCCCTCAGCTCTAATTTGGAGTTGTTGCATCCTACGGGCAAAAAATGTTTTACAGGTGGCTGTAACCCGGTCAAGTATACAATTACTGACCCATTGAATCCCAAGTGGATATCAGGATTAACAGCAGGAATATGGGTGGATGGCCGAGGGCGAGACCCTTATGGGTTCGTACAAATTAAAAGGTTTGGATACCCAAACCTACTGCCTCCCCCGCTGAAGATCTTATTCAACAGGTTGTTAATTCCTCCCAAGTTTTTTCCTCTATTGTTGCCCGATTGGATCCGGTGCATTCTTGGACCTTCTCCTTAATACTAGACATCCTTAAGAGGTCCTTTTTGCTGCTAAATACCACACGCCCGGAATTTTCACAAGGCTCCTGGCTGTGTATGGGTCCCACCCATGAGATACCTTTAGATGTGGCTGAGTATTTGGCCCCCCAATGCTAAATTGTTAGAAGTTATCACCTCTTGCCATGCCTCCCCATATATGTATTCTCCCCAGGTTCTGCTGGAGGTTCTACCAGAAAATTCCACATGCATTAACTATATTACCTTTAATCAAACCAAATATTGTTTAGATTGCTGAAGATTTTTTAACACTTCTGGCATACAGAAGGAAATGACATATTGTCCCCCCCAAAAAACCTCCTTTTTATGCCACGATGGCTTATATCTCTTTTTTAGAGGAAATTGGACTAAAGCCTGTATAATTGTTTTTTTGTTCCCCCCATATTGATATTCTTCCCAGGTCAGAACCCATTCCCATTTATTTGACTGAGTTTGCACGCAGGAAAATAATGCCCTCATTTATTCCCTTTATCAAAGGCTTGGGAGTCACCGCTGGCATGGCTGCAGGTGCTGCTGGCATTGCCACTTCCATTTCACTTCATAACTCCTTACAAAACCAATTGGTTAATGACATTCAAGCAGTAACTCGAATTATCTTGACCATTCAAGAACAGCTAAACTCCTTGCACAAGTGGTGCTTCAAAATAGGCGAGGCCTCGACCTTCTTACTGCCAGGCAGGATGGTCTCTGTGTTTTCTTACAAGAGGAATGTTGCTTTTATGTTATCTAGAGTGGCATGGTTCGCGATCAAGTTAGACAACTTCAAGAAAACTTAGAAAAAAGAAGATGGCAAGGTGACTCATCCACCCGATGGTGGGGGACTGACAGCATACTCCCCTATGTTCTTCCTCTGCTTGGACCCCTTAGTGCAATCCTGCTAATTGTTATTGTGGGATCATGTATTTTTTACAGGATACTTCATTTCGTAAGACAGTAAATTGACTCCCTGACATCCAAACCCCTGCAAATTCATTACCACAGGCTAGATTTGGCCGATCAGGAACGGGGTGACTGACTTTTGTGGAGCCACTGCCTCTTGCTATACAGGCAAGTCAAACGGCAGAGCTTAGGCCTCTTGGCAGCCAAAACCCGAATCGGCTAGACACACATGCCATGGGCACCTATGGAAGGGTGGAACCTAGTGGTATCCGCCGACGAGGGTGACCAAAAACTCGCCATTCGGGCTCATAGAAGCAAACACATCTTCATAGAGCTTGGATCCATCTGTAATCCTCTCCCCTCAAAAAGGATCGTTAAAACGTTCTAGGGGGATGGGTCTCTACTTCCTTCCACTGGTAAAGGCCCTTATACTACCAGACCTCTGCAAGACTCGGTTCAAGACCTTGTCACCCATTCCCTGTAAATAATTGGCCCATTTAATTAAATAAAAAGGGAGGAGATGCCTGGAACCAAGTGCTGTTTGCTAGAAAATACAGCTACTACCTTCGATAAGAGCTGTTAAGCCTTGGAGCCTATTGATACCCTGTTTGACAACATTGCTTGGAGCCACCACTTTGCATAAGAACTGCCACCACTTTGCATAAGAGTCATTAAGCCTTACAACTTTGATAACATTGCTTGGCACCTTCTGAAGATTCCCCACCTATGACCTTTTGCAAGATATACTTTGCAGTTTTGGTACCTACCAACCCTATTGACCTGCTGATCCTAATTACCCTGTTCAGCGTGCTATATATATACTGCTGTGTATAAAAAATAAAGTTTGAGACCTTGATCAGAACCCTGTCTTGGTCTCCTTCCTTGTGTCTGGTTTGTCTCTCATTCAGGTCAGTTCCTCTTCCTGCCCTTGTTGACCGACCCCGCGGGCTGGGGCAGTAATTTACACATCAACCTTCAGAAACACACCAACTCTCCTCGTGCCTCCATTTCTGCATTTTTAAAATGAAGATAACATTCTTCCAACCCTAGATGATGAGATAGGTAACACCATCAGATGACACAGCACACATATTTGCATTATTGTGATTTATCCAACAATTGTTGAATAGCTTGTATAAAAATCTATGAAAAAATTATCTTACAGCTTTTATAAAAATCTCAACCACTAACAATAAAAATATTTTAAAAATCTCAACCATAATTTTATTGGCTTAACACCTTGCTTGAAAGTGTATCCCAAATACCAACAGAATTTACCGTAATTTTTCAAGTTGATAAATCAACTCAATACTCCTTTTCTCTTGAGAAATATATCCTCTTTATGAGCTCCTCACATTCTGACACATAGCTATGAAGTGCAATTTCATGAGCCCATTATCTCTCATTTTCTGCTCATTGAAATCTGCTTGACAAAATTGTTCTGTTACAAAGCTGGTTGCAAAGACTTTTCTGTGATTTCCCCAAATGATGGTAGTCGTTTGTGTAAGTGACTTCGTAAACATTTTAAGGCAATCGAAGAAGGAAATTGTTGCAGAAAGTTGCACAGGAAATATTTTGAAAATTGTATTATAATCTTTCTTCCTTTTTATTGTCTCTTTTTCTCAGGAAAAGGGATTGAACTCAGGGCCTCAAACTTGCTGGATAATTGCTCTTGATCCATACACCTAGCACTTTGTTTAGCTTTAGATTGATTTTCAGATACTTTCTTATTAACTGCCTAGTCTGGTCTCAAACCATGACCCTCCTACTTCTGCCTCTCTTATCACCATGTGGCACCAGTGTATTTTAAATATTGAAGTCGCAGTATTATACTTTTACCATACCAACTGCAAACCTCCTATACCTTCCAGAGTCTAGCTCATAAGTAGTTAGAATTATTGACATGTACCACTATATCAAGCTGAATTTTCTTAAAAAGAAATCTTCAGTAGCTCTGCTAACAAAGAACTATTCACTCACTTCTCTTTAGTCTCCAATTCTCTACCTCTGTAACTTCTTTCTCATTTTTCTCCTCACTGAAGCAGGCAAGTTTGTGATAACTTCAGATTTGTTAATGTTTTCAAAATATTCCTTGTTAATCTAAATTATTCATTCCTCATGTTCTATATCATAGTGATTTTTCTATACCAAAAATATTCGTCTCAGCTAGGAGAGGTGACTGATCCCTGGAATCCTAGGTACTCTGGAGGCTGAGATGTAAAGATTTTGGTTGGAAGCCAGATAAATATTTTCTTTCTAAAAGGAAACTGGGTGCCTCCTAGAAACATAAAAAAATCATTTCATATTTGTTATAATAACAGCTTACAAATTTAAAGTTATTCACTTGATAAGCTTAATAGAAACAAGGAATCAAACATGAATTTCTCTCAGGAAATACAAGTCATTCATTACAACCCTTACTTGATTTGTGAAAGAGATGAAATCTCATTCAGAAAACATAACTAGGCTCCATTGTTACATTCTCATTTCTGTCTTTATCAAAGATGATTCAGAGGAAACAGACCTAAACAGATATGAGTCCAGCATTTAATGATCTCTCCATGGTTAGAAAGACAATCTTCACAAATTTTCACGCACCTGAACAACTCATACTGTTGATTCATTCTGAGCCTGGATGAGTTTTCCCATTTGTCCTTCTGTGGCACTGCTTCTGTGTCAAGTGTGTGTCTTTCATTTTATTCGGCCGAAATGGACTCTTATTTCTGACTGCAAACGTTCTGAGAAGCTTTTGCCAGGCCACAAGAAGTACAGATAAAATTTTCATCCCATATTCTCCTCTCACAGTTCTCCTGTCCTAAAAAGCTTTTTACTGAACAAAATGGAGCAATGATTGCACAGTGATATAAACCTGAGCAAGCATTATCACACTAGTCATAACACCAGAAAGGAACAAGTAGAGGAATCATTATCTGAGTGTCACCAGTATCAAATGACCTATTGCTCCACATGTTTAATTGGGACAACTAATAGATTTTTTGTTAGCTGCCAGTGGCTCACACCAGCAATCCTAGATACTCCGGAGACTGAGGTCTGAAGATTGTGGTTTATAATGAGCCCAAGATAGAAAATCCATGAGATTCTTACCTCCAATTAACTAACATAAAGCTGGAAGTGGTACTGTGGCTCAAGTGGTAGAGTGCTAACCTTTAGCAAAGCAGCTCAGGGACAGCACTCAGGCCCCAAAACCAGCACACGCACAAAGATAGATGCTTCTAGTTCCTAGCCATGTTCTTTTTTATAATGCTTCTTTTGGTGAAGATTTTGTAAGTCAAATAATCTTGATGCAAAGTAATAGCTATGCTGTCTTGGGCTTCATCTTCCTTGCCAGTACAATGAAGAAATTTCTTTGCCAAACTGGTGCAGTGGGAGAATCCCGTCATAATATTCAATGTACATGTGTGAAAATGTGACCACGTAAATGGAGGGGAGGGGTTGGGTGAGATAGAGAAGAATGATCAAATTGATGACATCGATCAAGATGTATTCACAAACCGACATATTAAATTAAAACTTCTTTGTACACTACTTATGTATCATTTTGTACTTAGAAAAAAATGAAACCAGTTCTTCAGTGCAATCCACACATCTTAGGTATAGATTTCTCAAAGCTGTTTCTTTTAAAGAATACAGGACAGAGAAGAGTGGAACAAATCATTTCCAGAATAAAACTGATCAACTCTACCCCAACATTAACATCAATAGTGATGTTGACCACACACCCTTGATTTCATGCACTGAGAACACATTTCCTCCCATCCCCCAATCCTGGGTTTAAATTCAGGGTCAAGATTCTGTCCCCTCCACCCACTCATAGCTAATGCTCTAACATTTGAGACACAGATCCAATTCTGGCTCTTTTTGTTTAATTGGAGATGAGTCCAATGGATTTTCCTGCCCAGACTGACTTTAAATCATAATCCTCAGATCTCAGGCTTGGAATATAGGTGTCACCCATCAGTACCCAGCTTGAGAACTCACTTTTCCACTGTCATTCTCCTTCCCGAAACTACAATCTTGGGAGAAAAATTCAGAGAGCCCCCAATTGAAGAACATTCTATAGAATGCCCTGTCCCATACTCCTAAAAAGGGAGAAATGCTATCTCTCTCCCTTTGATGAAACAATAGATGTTAGATTATTATATGATAATAATAGTAGATATTATTATAATGCTCTCAATATCTATTCCCATCCCCATTGATACCAGGCTTGGTTGTAGAACTTACTTGACAAATGACATGTGAGAAGTGATGACATGTGTCTTTTCTAAGCTTTAGCACTGTGGTTTTCACTCTTTGCATCCCCTGGGAACCTCCAGCAGTCAGTCTGGATCCCAGAATGGACACCATGCTGAGTGGAAGTTGATCTGGAATAGGCTTTGTAGCATGAGAGAGAGTAATCAAAATTGTAAGGTATTGCATCCTTGGGGTTGGTTTCCCACAGTAAAATTAAGCTCACATTCAGGTCCCAGCTCTAGGTAGTCTAGGTCTCTTTCTCCCTATTTCCTCCCACTTCCTTCTCATTCTTCCTGAATATTTCCTCTTTCTCCTCAGGAGACACCAATTCTTGAGTCTCCTTATCCTAGAAACTGGTTTCAGGGTTAAACATTGTGGCTTTCTGTTTTACATTTTCTCTTAAGTATTTCTTCACTTTTGTCTTTCTGAAGTTTTCAGCCAGAAGCTCCCAAGTGTGATGGATCTTCAGATAAAAACCCTCTGCCAGGGCTGAGAAGGTGGCACAGTGGTAGAGTGCTTGCTTTGCAAGCATGAGGCTCTAGGTTCGATTCCTCAGCCCCACATAAGCAGTAAAAGTTGGAAGTGACACTGTGGCTCAAGTGGGATAGTGCAAGCCTTGAACTGAAGAGTTGAGGGACAGTGCCCATGCCCAGATTTCAAGCCCCAAAACCGACCAAAGTAAGCCAGGCCCAAAGAAGCACAGGTCCCATGGTTTCTCTTATTTTCAATAATTAGTACATGTCTGAGAAACTGTCAGATAAGTTGATGTTAGGCGAAATGAACCCCAAGATAAGAATTCAATATTTTTTTCTTTCTTTTGATTGTTTCTATCATATTTATAAGATGATTTCTTTGTTGCTTTGTATGTCCCTCTCCCACGGCATGCCCCATGTTTTCACTGCACTTGATGTTGGCATACTTTGTGCAGGGGAAGTGAAAAAAACAAATTATTTAAATTGGGATACAGGTGGATCCAGTGCAACAATGAGATGTGCAAGGCGTTATGTTGAAAAACAAACTTTACAACTTTGGTGGGAGGGGGGTCTGAGGAGGGACCACGGGGTGGGGGCCGGGAGTTGGGAAAGGATGGGAAGGGGAATCAAAGGAGGCAGCCACAATGCTTGATAAGATATGTACTCTTTTTACCTTGCCCATGTAATTGTAACCCCTCTGTATGGTATTTACACAATTAAGAAAAATAAATTCCTCTGCCACATCTGCCTTGTTTGCTTTCACTCCCCTCATGTTGGCATACTAGGAGGCAAGAATAACATGAAGCTCCAGAAACATTTTGCATAGAAAAAGAAACCACCGCATGGGAAGTGAGGGGTGTATTACAAGAGATTGGGAGCTGAACACAGTTAGAAGGGATCACAGCTTCAGCCTCAGCTGTCTTCTGAATCATTGTCCTGTTTCCAGCTGTAAGCCTTTGCTCCAAAATCTATGTGGCGAATTCTGCAATTCTTACTGAATCATCCACACACACAGACTTAGGTAGGCATCCAGTATGACATAAAATATACATTTCTTAAATCAGAGAAATCTGTACCGGAGAAAATGTGCAGAAAGGACTTCATTTAATCAGGTTCACTTCATTTTTACATGCTTATAATTTGATTTAGAGAACAATATCAAATTCTCTTAGCCTTCACAAGATCAAAATATCCAAGCAATACACCACTGTAATGAAAAAAATCTTTTTACTAAAGTGAGTATTTGGAATGGGAAAAATCAAATATTATAAAACTTAAAAATTGATCAAATACCAAAAGAAAAAGAAAGACATTGATCAATAATGAAATACCAACGTGTTTAGTAAATAAATGAAGTGTTTGAGATTCTTATCCACATAGGATATACATAGGAAAATAAATAGTAAAGTCACTGAGATCCCATCTTACACACCAGAATAGCTATCACCACGCAAATAAACTCCTGGAGAGGTTGAAATAAATCAGGAATTGTGTTTGGTGGTGTGGCATTGTAAACTAGTGCAACCCATATGGAGATCATGATGGAAGATTACACGATACAAAAAAGACACATATCTTGAAGATCATTATTGCAAATTGGATCCATACTGAAAGAATATAAATCAAGGGCTGGGAAGGTGGCTCAGTGGTAGAGCGCTTGCCTTGCATGCATGAGGCCCTGGGTTCGATT
>NW_024872458.1:0-20755 GCF_019054845.1 Dipodomys spectabilis | reverse complement strand
TTCTGATTAGCAGAACAACATATGCTATCATATAATACCAAATGTAGGTAAAATTACTTGTCCCTAGGTAAGCTTTAATATATCTTATCACAGACTTCTTTTTTCTTCTTTCAGATTCTGTTTCTGGCATTTTGCCCTAATTTCTAATATTAAATTACAAAAGATATTCCTAATTCCTTAATTCATACTTCCTAAAAGTTATGCTGTGGAGTTGAATCTGATTTGTTTGCTTATTCAAAATTAAATTTTCTCCACAATTTGCATTATTGTTTATGTTACTCCTAAGCCATTTGAAATATCAAATAGAACTGGAAATTGCCCTCAGCAATGCTTTGTGAATGGCATTAATGTTTGTGGAGGGATGAAGGACTTGAATTATCTAGAATGCCTTAAAAATGGCTCTGTTATGCAAAGGGCTCATCATTTAGTCAACTTTTAAAGTATGGTCTTCTTATTTCATATAAGAAGATATAAGTATGCTTTTCATCACATTCTTGCCTGTAAAGCATAGAATTATTTTCTTTGTACAGTTGATGTCCAGCTGTGACTGTAGTGAAACTTACAAACAACTTCAGAGGTGTATTAGCTGCTGTAGATTTTGAAATTTTCTTCAAGTAGCCCTTATGATTTGAGCCCAGATTCATGGGATAGGCACATAATCCACAATTGCAAAGCAGCACAATGAACTTCAATTTTTTTTATTGTTTCCTGTTTTACTTATTGATGGTCTTTTAAGGAGCTAGGGGATCTTTATTTCTCATTGTTATTGATGTGACTTAAACAAATTTTCCAGATTTTTCTAATACAATAAAGAGATATAAAGGAGACATATTTAATCACAAAATGCAGCTAAACCTTTGCATGATTTTTTTTATTCTAGTCCTGTTTTCAGTTATCTTCAAATAACTTTGAGATGAACCAAGCATATGTGTAAATTGACATGTATCAAGCACACAGAACTCTGGAAACTTTGGACATTGATTTTTCTATCAATTTCACTTAAAAAGAAAATTATCATTTGCTTCATATCTTAAGTAATCTACTTAAACAAGTTTTATTAATTTTATCAACAGATCTCATAATCTATGGAATTGATGCATTGCATAATATTTGATTTCTTATTTCCACTGAATTAATATTATATTTATTTTACTTTTTTACACATGAAATAATGACATTCTTGAGGATAAAACATGCCTGTTTCTCATTTTGTTTGCCAAAATGGCACTATTAGACTTTTTGAAAATTTAACTTTAAATCTGAACTTTCAAAATTCACCAGGACTTTAATTGTGTTACTTACAAATTTAATATTAAAATAAAAAGCATTATTAAATAGAAAGGAAGATTGTTAACATACCTTAATCCTTGAATTGACTTTATAATAGAAAACATTTATATTTATATAACAAGATATATATACTCAAACAAACTATGACATATGGAAACAGAAAAGTCCTTGTTTTGTTTTGTGTTTGTTGTTGTTTATAGTTTGTGATGATTTTGTCTTCTTTACCTTATGCCTTGTGTATTCATTGTACATCTTCAGGGTGGGCACAGAGCTTTAGGGAAAATTGTGAAAAATTGCAGCAGTGGAGTTCATTGAACACTGATGAAAGTGAACTATTTAACACATGGGTGGGGACAGGAGAGTTGGACTGGGAACAAGTGAGGGAACTGAAAGACATTTCACAAAAAGAAATGTACTAATTATCTGACTCGTGTAATTGTAATCCATCTATAAATCGTCTTAATAAAAACAACAGAGTAAATTTATTTTAAAAAGGCAAACAAAATGTTGTTTCTTAGAATCCTAGGAGTTTGTTTTGTTCACTGGTTTGAGCTGGTTGAGTTTATCTCTGAAAATATCTATGTTGACATTCATTGAGCGAATTTGTGAGCTAATAGTAGATAAAAGTCAATTATGATTGTATGGTTATTTAAGACTCTGATTCATTTATTTCTTAAATCTAATATGAATTATTTCTGTCTACCGTTTTATGGTTTGGCTTGTTCTGTTTTTGAAGGACCTAGTGGTGAATCATTAATGCTGATTCATGATTGTTCTAATTTTCTGATGTACATACTCAAAGCTATAAATTTTCCTGAGTATCACCTGTGCTGTTGTGTCCCAGAGGTGGTAGTATTTTGTGTGTTCACTTATACTGAATTCCATAAAAGTTGGAACTTCACTCCATATGTCTTCAGTGACTCACTGATTACTTAGCAATGTGTTATTCAGTCTGTGAGTTTCAGAATTTTTCGTGATGCCTTTTGATGTCGAGATCTAATTTGGTCCCATTGTGATCTGACAGGATACAAAGAATAATTTCATTTTTATTTTTGAATTCTGGCAGATTTTTCTTTTCTTTTCTTTTCTTTCTTGGGACCAGTTGTGGGACTTGAACTCTGGGCCTGTGCACTGTCCCAGCACTGTCTGTGGTGCTGTGGCTCCAGTAGTCGTGCGCACACTTTCATCTGAAGAGCTGAAGACCTGCTGGCAGGCTCAAAGTTCAAACCCCATAACCTAAAATCATATAAAAGGTAGCTGAATTTTCTGCATAACAGTGTGTACAGTAGAAATGCCATGATGTGTTGTGAACCATTCCAGACATGTGAGAGGCTCTGAGTTTTGTCTGCAGTTGGTCTGATGATGGTAGTGCCATCATCTCTTGGGTGGAATATTCAGGGTGCTCAGGGACTGCTGAGGCTTTGGGCTACCAGTGTGTGTGTCTGTGTGTTTGTGTGTCTTTTGTCTGTGTGTGTCTGTGTCTGAGTTTGGATGTAGAAGACCTGGGTCTTGAATTCAGGGTCTAGTTGAAGTTCCTATGTTTCTGTGCTCAAAGCTAGTGCTCTAACACTTGAGCTGCAGCTCCATTTCTGGCTATTCGGTGGTTCATTGGAGATAAAAGCCTCACAGACATTTCTGTGCTGGCTGGCTTTGACCTCAGCCTCCTGAGTAGCTAGGATGAAAGGTCTGAGACACCAGTGCCATATTTGTGTGTGTGTGTGTTTCCCTCATCTTTCTCTGTCCTCTTCGTGGGTGCCTATCTGCCTCTTTCTGACCTTGGATGGTGCCCCTCCTCCACACCGACCTTGCCTTTAGCCTCCTATCAGGGTCTACAATGAGTCCTAAATGGCCAGAGACATGAGTTCAAGCTTTTCTTTGGGTCCCAAGTCCAACTGTCCAAATTTTCGCCTCCTGCAGGGTATTCTGGGTCAGCAAGGACAGCTGCAATAGAGTCTTGCCTGTCTCTGGGTGGGGAACTCAGACATGGGATGTCCTGCCCTTTTCCTCAGCTAGACCTCTGGCTGTATGTCCCTCAGCAGGCTGGCAGTGGAATGGGGGAAGGGGATTGCCGGTGGCTCTGGCCAACTCCAGCTTGATAGCGGACTGAAGGCCGCCCAAGCAAGGAGGATTTCGGGCTGCCTTAAAGATGAGGCCAAGGTGGTTTGGAAATATCTGTTGGTGTCTAGGAAATGTCTATGTACTTTATCGCAGGCAAGTCTATCTTCCAGCCCCAGCTGGGCCTCTCTAATCCTTCTAGAGAATTCTGGATGCCCAGAATATAGAGGCACAGACTTTAGATTCCAGGGCCAGGGAATTGGGGGAGGAGAGACTGGTATGGCCAATACCTCAATGTTCTGGGTCATTAGCCTTGACCTGGGTATGCCCCCCTTGTGTACATTCACTTCTTAACCCGGAGCTGGCCAGAAACAGGCCACTTGTGGTGGTGCTGTAGAAGTGGCAGGAGTGGAAGTGAGATCTAGGATGACCAAAATCTGGATTTATGGCCTCTGGGTGAGGGGACAAAAGATGTCTTTAAAAAAAAAAAACTCTTAGAGCTGGAACTCAAGGCCTAGGCACTGAGCTTCCTTTGCTCAAATCTAACACTCTACCATTTAACCACAGCCCACATTTCATCTTTTTTACTAGTTTAGTGGAGATAAGAGTCTCATGAACTTTCCTGCTTGGGCTGGCTTCAAACTGCCATCTTAAGAGCTCAGCCTCTTGAGTAGCTACGATTGCTAGTATGAGCCACTGGCACCTCCTAAGGATGTTAGTGTGTGTGTGTGTTTGTGTGTGTGTGTTTACCAGGGCTTGAACTAAGAGCCTAGGTAGTATCCTTTAGCTTGTTTGCACAAGGCTCGTGCTCTACCACTTGAACTACAGTAGCTCTGCTTCCCAGTTTTTGGTGATTCATTGGATATAAGAGTCTGCCCAGGCTAGCTTTGAATCTTGCTTGATCCTCATGTGTCAGCCTTGAGTAGCTAGGATTATAGGCATGAGCCACTGGCATCCAGCTGCAAGGATGTCTCTTCATACTGTCTTCTGTTCTAACAGCTATCTACTTACCCTGGTCTAGATCTCTGATCTCCACATCAGCTCCCAGCAGCCCTTGACTGTGTGGAGAACATAAAGCTCAAACCTGTCAAGCATCCTATTTCTATGTCCTCAGGGGAGGGTAAGTTTCCTCTGAAGACTGGAGAAGTATTGGGAGGGGGAGGAAGGTTAGCTGTAGGTGGGTGCTAGGCTGGGAGAGAGGTACACTGTCTTAGCCAAGAAGGAAAGTGTGGCCAGATGTTAATAGCTCATGCTCTCATATTCCTAGCTCCTCAGGAGGCTGAGATCTAAGGATTGGCATTCAGAGGCAGCCTAGCTCACTTTTCTTTTCTTTTCTTTTTTAGTATCAGTAGGATCTTTTTTTGTGTGTGAAAATACTGTACAGAGGGGTTACAATTACATGGGCAAGATAGTGAGTACATTTCTTATCACCAGCTCACTTTTCTAAAGTGTGTGAGACTCTCCTTTCAAATAACCACCTGAAAGTTGGAAGAAAAGCTGTGGCTCGAGTGGTAGAGTTGCTAGACTTGAATGAAAAATTGAGGGACAGATCCCGGGTCCTGAGTTCAAGTACCAAGTCCTAGTACCAAGATGTGCCCATGCGCGAGTGCGCGCACACACACACACACACACACACACTCACACACACACAGAGGTAGCTGGTAATGATGAGCTGAGCTAGAACTGGAGACAGGCAAGAGGCAAAGTCATAGTAAACTCTTGACACATAAGTTATTTCTCCCCAACTTATTCTTGGACTGAGGGGTCTGGGCCATGGCAGTGAGTTCCATGGAATCTGTGCCTCCATCCATGTATAGGGTACAGGACCAAGGGAAGAACACGATGGATGCTCGTTTATACTCGGTGCATGATTGCAGACCTTCATCTGCCGCTGAACATTGGTGACGAAAGCAGGGCTCTGAGCCCTGGGAAGCAGCAGCCAGCCAGCTGTGGATTCCTGTGCCTACAAGTCTTTCATGAGCCCAACTCAACACCCACCCAAGGTGTGCCTGACAAATTTGCCCCCGTGAGTAGGCATTACATGCTGTGCCATCTTGCAGCTCTTGCCCCTCCTGGCCCAGAAATCTGGTCTGAAATGTTGATTTACTGCTCAGATCCACACTGCACCCATGACAGATGCCATTCTGATGCCATTCTGGCTGATGTCCTCCGTGCCCCAAGGCTAGAACCTTCTCTGATACTTTGGCCTGCTATGTAGGCAAAGGCTCCCAAAGAGTCTGCTTTTAAGACTTGTAAGACATGTAGATATTGGGAGACCCTTAAGGGTCCACTGGAAATTACTCTGCCTAGAGCCACAGAGTGAGGTTCAAGCATGCCAGGTGTTGGTCATGGGGCTAGAACTCTGGGCCTGGGCACTGTCCCTTAAGCTCTTCAGCTTACCACTTGAGCCACAGTACCACTTCCCGTTTTCCTGTGGTTCATTGGAGATCAGAGTCTCTCGGACTTTCCTGCCCGTGCTGGCTTTGAACCATGATCCTCAGATGTCAGCCTCCTGAGGAGCTTGGAGGGTAAGCATGAGCCAGTAGCACCCAACTGATTTGGACTTTCACCACAGTGGACTAGGAACTCCTGAAAGCTTTACTTTATATTTATGTGCCAGTACTGGGGCTTGAACTTAGGGTCTAGGCTCTGGTCCCTTTAATTTTTGCCTCAAGGCTGGCACTCTACCACTTGAGCCACAGCTCCATTTCTGGCTTTTCGTAGTTCATCGGCAAGAAAAGTCTCACTAACTTTCCTCTCTTGAGCTGGCTTTGACCCACAACTTCTGATCTCAGTCTTTTCAGTAGCTAGGATTTACAGGGGTTGAGCCACCACTGGCATTGGGCTAGAAGCTTTTCTTAAGCAAGTGTTCTTCCCTGCATTTGCCCTGAGTCCTCCATGCAAAGGAGGCCTGAGGGTCAGGAGCTGTGAAAAATAGGCTTCCAGCCACAGGAAATGGCTGGGGTCCATGGTGAAAAGCCAAGCTAATCTTCCCCCTTGGCCCCATTTTGGGACCTCCACCCTCTGCCCTCCCTGTGGCTCAAGTACAAACCTTGACCCAGCCTTGAATGTCCTGCCGGACTTGTGTGAAGTCACAGAACCTTCATTCCACCCACACCACCTATTCTACACCACATCGCAGGAAGCATTGTGCATGTTCTATCTTCTGCCTGAGACTCTCTATCTTGTTCCACATCTTAGAACTCCTGTGGAATTTTGGCACTGGTTATATCACCTCCAGGAGCAAGTCTTTCCTTCCCTTCTCCCTCTTTTTTTAATATTGAGTTGCTAGAGATGAAACTTGTGCAGGCTGACTGACAAATGCTCTAGCTTGTGGTTTGTGTGTGTGTGTGTGTGTGTGTGTTTGCCAGACCTGGTGTGTGTGTGTGTGTGTGTGTGTGTGTGTGTGTGTGTGTGTGTGTGTGTGTTTGTGTGTGTTTTTGCCAGACCTGGGGTTTGAATTCATGGCCTGGATGCTATCCCTGAGGTTTTGTGCTCAAGGCTAGCACTCTATTACTTGAACCACAGCTCTACTTCTGACTTTTGGGGTGTTTAATTGGAGAAAAGTGTCTCATATAGACTTTCCTGCTTGCAATTGTGATCCTCAGATCTCAGCCTCCTGAGTAGCTAACATTACAGGGGTGAGCCACCAGCAACTGTCTTCTACCCTAACTCTTACCTGTAACTTTTGCCCTCCTATGAGTACCAGAAGAATATGTCTCACCAGGCTCACTTTTTTGCCATTCTTGGGGCTTGAACTCAGAGTCTGGGCATGCTCCTGAGTTTCTTTTGGTCAAGGCTAGCACTCTTATCACTTAAGCCACAGTGCCACTTTTGGCTTTTTCTATTTCTGTGATCCTGAGGAATCAAACCCAGGGCTTTGTGCATGCTAGGTAAGCACTCTACCACTAAGCCACATTCGCAGCCCAAGGCTCACTTCTGACAGGAACTATGAGGGTGGGATTTATTGGCTTAGCCCTTTTGGTGCAGAAATCGCTGGCTATTTCATATCTTTTCCAAGATTTGGGACTAGTCTGTGACTTGGCAATGAGGAATGGTGAATGAGGGATAGCCACCAGGCCCAAGAGGAGTAGGCTCACATATCCTACAGAGGGATAGAGAATATGGAGCCAGGACCTTTGACAACTCCTACAACCTAGAAACTGTGGTCTGCCTGGAGGCAGTGGCTGGCTGCTAGGTGTCCCGATGGGACATCTCAGCCAGAACATAAGGCACTTGTTGCACAGCCTAGGCAAAGCCTGCGGGGCTTCATTTATTAAATGGCAGAGAAGGATGCTTTGTTCAAGCTGCTGGCTCAGACTTAGGACTCTCTGAGGACTTGCCCAGGTTGGGGGGATAGACATGGGCAACCTGCTGAATGCCCATCATCCATACATAATCCATCCATGCACAGAGACATGAAGTTATTGCCTCCTTTTTGGGGGGGACTGAGGCAGGTCGAGGGTTGTATTATGAGCCTAGGCCCTGTCCCTGAGCTCCTTTTGCTCAAGGATAGCACTCTGCCCTTGAGCCACAGCCCCACTCATGGTTCCCCCCCTCCCCGTGATCTCTTAGAAAGAAGAGTGTTGTGGACTTTCCTGCCCCAGATGAATTCAAATTGGCATTCTCTACATCTCAGCCTCAGGAGGAGCTAGGGTTATAGGCAGGAGCCACTGACACCTGACTTTCTTTTCTTCTTGTTGTTCTTTTTTTTAATCGTGACAATCTGAAATCTTCAAGGTGTCATTCCAATGGTTTGCATTCAAAGTAATCTACCCAGGTCTGGAATTCGAATGCTATGACTACCACCCACAAATGGAGGGAGATCCTGATGAACTAATTCCTGTTCATGTGAATGCTAATGGAATGTTATAAAAGTAATAATTAAATTTGCAGTTAATTCATGACTCTATTTTAGAGTGCCACACAAAAATTATTGGATTTATATCTTCATTCTAACATCAAGGTATGATTAAGGATATTGACTAATTTTTAATTAATGCTTTCATAATTATTCAACCATAATACCTCATTAAATGGAGTCATAATTTAGTAACTAATAATTGGTTATAACATATATATAATTTAATAACATCTTCACATTCCCTCTTTGTAAGTGTGTGTAAATATATATATACATATAGATGCAGGTATATATATGTATAGTATCCATCTACATATCTATCTATTGAGCACTACTGTGGCTTGATTACAGGTGCTCAGAATTTCCTGGATGCTCAGTTTGCTGGAGGCTGATGTGCTAAGACTGTACCGCATTTATGGATTGGGCATTGTTGGTGAGTTGAAATCCCAGCATGGCCAAAAATTTATTTGTGGAATAAGAAGCCAATTTGACACATTTTTTTCCTTCTCTATGAAAGTCCTGGGTCTCAATACAATGTATAATCCATATGCAAATATATCCTATGTGATAGATATAATAAAGGAAATATTATATGTGTAGTAATAATAAATAAATAAATAAATAAGGGTAATAAATGTCATATGCAGTAGAACCCATGTATGTAAATAGATCTCATATATATGAATATGATTTTTTCCAGTGCTAGGGTTTCAATACAGGCCCTGGAAACTGGTCTGAATTTCTTTTTTCTTTTGTTCTTTTTTTTTTTTTTTGGCCGTCATGGTGCCTGAAATCTGGGCGTGGGCACTGTCCCTCAGCTCTTCAGTTCAAGGTGAGCGCTCTACCACTTGAGTTACAGTGCCACTTCCAGCTTTTTCTGCTTATGTGGTGCTGAGTTATTGAACCAAGGACCTCATGCATGTAAGGCAAGTACTCTACCACTGAGCCACCTTTCCTGCCCCATGAATTTCTTGTCTTTAAGGACGGTGAGCTTTCCTCTTCACACACAGTGTCGCAGAGTTACCCAGACCCTCAGTTCAAATCCCAGGCCTGCTAGAAAAATGGTGCAATTTCCTAGCCAGGGTCTTATTGTTATTATTACAGTTTTTTTGGCCTAGCACAGGGCTTGAACTCAGGTCTTCGCATCTCTGCCACAGCTGATCATTGGATCCAACAACCCTACTTCAAATTTCAGAGCTGGCAAAAAAATAAAAATAAAAAGGAGAAGGATAAAACTGAGAAGTTCAAGAAGGTGGTTTTACTTTTTTTTTCCTTTGTATTGTGACCATCCTGGGTGAATGTGTACAAGACATTGTATTGCTAATGTTTGGTGGGCTATTAGGGAAGCCATAGCTGGAACAAGCAACTTAGACCTGGAGGTCGAATCTTGGAACTGCCACTAATGAAAGATGGGAGGTTCTAAGAAATTCATTCTGATATACATCCGTAGAAATGGAATGCTATAAAAGTAACATTTAAATTAGTAGTGAGTATATGATTATATTCTAAAATTATACACAACAATTATTCTACATTGACTAATTTTCAATTAATACTTTATTATGTATTCAATCATGATACTTAAAAAATGAAGGAATAATTTAATTGCCAATAATTGGTAGTAATATCATATATGCACTTTCATAATATACAGACATCTCTTTTGTTTTACACACATACATCTATCTATCTATCTATCTCTATCTACCAATCTACACATTTATCTGTTTATACACTTTTCACTCCTGGGGCTCAGTGTTAAGAGTGCTCACTGAGTATGTACAAAGTCCTGGGTTCCATTCCTCACTACCACTTGCACAGAAAAATCCAGAAGTCATACTGTTGCTCAAGTAGTCGAGAACTAGCTTTGATCATAAAAGTTTAGGGACTGTGTCTAGACACTTACTCAAGATGCAGAACTGGCACCAAAACAAAATGATAGAATGTTCTGACTGCAAAGATATAAGAATAGGACTGCAAATATATCATCATAGAGCAAGCTAGGAGTCTGGTGCTGAGAGCTGCCATCTAACCTGACTTAGCCAGAGGTAAACTGCTGCAACGCAGCTACACAGAACCGGGTGTTTGTGGCTCGCTCAGCCCTGTCATCCAAGATACTGGGGGGCTGAGATCAGACACTGGTGGTTTTGAAATCCAGCCCTGACAGGAAGTCTGCAAAACTCTGAGTTGTGGCTCAAAGTGGTAGAGCTCTAGCCTTGAGCAAAAGATCTTAGGACAGTACTCCCAAACTTTCAGTGGAATCCCTGTGGCTGACTCATCGCCCCCCCTACAAAAAACCCACCCCTCTAAATCATTTGATGTGAACTTTGTGTAGTTTGGTGACACTGATTAAAGCACCCTAATTCTAATGACAGCGTGTGGGATACAGCTATGTCATGAGTCTTATATGAGGAATGATGTACTGAGTGCATTCTTGCATCCGGTCCTTGTAAGAGCTCCACAGATTATTGTGCAGATGAGAACCTTGAGGCTCAGATATGTCCCCATGTCAGGGCCAAAATTACGATGTATGTACTGAACTCTAGTGAGTTTTCTCCTGCAGACAATTGTCTTGGTCGTGAACCTTAAACTCAGGGCCTAGCTACTGACCCTTCACTGTTGGGCTCATGGATAGCACCCTACCAAGGGGACCCAAAGACACCTGTACAAAAGTTTTACAGTCTAGGCATCTGTGGCTGATATCTGTCATCCTGCCTACTTTGACACATTTTTTTTCGTTCTCTGTAAAAATCCTGGGTTTCAGTATGAAGTATAATCCATATGCAAATATATCCATGTGATAAGATGTAATAAATGAAATAAATGTTATATATGTCATAATACTAAATAAAATAAATAATGAATAAATAAGGGTACTAAATGTCATATGGAGTAAGTCCATGTATGTAAAAAGATCACATATGAATATTAATTTTTCCAGTTCTGGTGCTTAAATTCAGGCCTGGAAACTGGTCTGAAATTCTTGTCTTCAACAACAGTGAGCTTCCCCTCCCCCACAGTGTCACAGAGTTACCCAGACCCTGAGTTCAAATACCAGGCCTGCCAGAAAAATTGATCAAATTCTATGTCATGGCCTTAATTTATTTTGTCCAGGCCCGGGGCTTGAACTCATCTTGTGGCAATTCTGCCTCAGGTTTGATCACCCTGGCCTGGGCTGCAGCCAGTGGACCCACAGCCCATTCTGAGATCCTAGGACCCATGTTCAAATCTTGGGACTGATAAAAAAAAAAAAAAAGGAGAATGGCAGGGAAGGTGGCTCAGTAGTAGAGTGCTTGCTTTTCATGCATAAGGCCCTGGGCTCGATTCCTCAGCACCACATAAAGAGAAAAAAGCTGGAAGTGGTGCTATGGCTCAAGTGGTAGAATACTAGTCTTGAGCTGAATAGTTGAGGAACAGTGTCTAGACCCAGATTTCTGTCCCCACGACCAACAAAAAAGAAAAAACGAGAAAGAGGGGGAGAAAAGAATAAGGATAAAACTGGGAAGTTCCAGAAGGCAGTTTTACTTTGTTTTTTCCTTTGCATTGTGACCACCGGGGTCTAAATGAAAGGGCCCAGAAAGAGTATGTGACCTTACACTGCTGAAGTTTGGTGGGCTATCAGGCAAGCCATAGCCAAAACCAGCAACCTAGGCCCAGGGTTCAAATCCTGGACCGCCACCTATGAATGGCCGGAGATCCTAAGAAACGCATTCTGACATACATCCATATGAATGGAATGTTGTAAAAGTAACCATTACATTAGTAGTTAGTATATGATTAAATTTTAAAATTTAAAACAATAATCATAGTACATTGACTAATTTTCAATTAATATTTTATTATATTTTCAACAATGAGAAATGAAGGAATAATTTAATTATGGATAATTGATAGTAATGTAGTATATGTAATTTAATAATATACAGACATCTTTCTTATTTTATACATATGTATATATCTGTATATATATATATATGTATATAAGCTATCTATATATCTAAGTCTACACTTGTCACTCCTGGGGCTCAGTGGTAGAGTGCTTGCCTAGTTTGTATGAAGCCCTGGGTTCGTTTCCACACTATCACATGCACAGAAAAAGCTGGAAGTGGTGCTGTCACTCAAGCACTAAAGAAAAGTTAGAATGTTCTAACTGCAACTATACAAGGCCAGGACTTTAAATACTTCATGACAGAGCAAGCCGGGAATCTGAAGATGACGGCTGCCATCTATCCTGACAGCCAGAGGTTAACAGCTGCAAACCAACTCCATCCAACCAGACACTGCTGGCTCACCCTAGCTGCTCAGGGGATGAGATCTGACATTGGTGGGTTGAAAACTCAGCCCTGGCAAGAAGTCTGTGAGACTCTGAGCTGTGGCACAAAGTGGTAGAGCTCTATAGCCTTGAGGAAAAGATCTTAGGACAGTACCTCCAACCTATGAGTGCAACCCCTGAGTCTGATGAACCTCCCTCTCCCCCCCCCACTAACCACCTGTCTAAACAGTTAGATGTGAACTTGTGTGGTTCGAGACACGTTTCTGAAGGAATGGTGATACTGATGAAAGCATCCTAATTCTAATAACAGCTTGTGGGATACAGCTATATGAAGAGTCCTTCCTGGGGTGCTGGGTGCTGAGTCCTTCACGGGGTGTATTCTTTCATCTGATCCTTGGTAGAGCTCCACAAGTAAGATGATTGTGCAGATGAGAAACTTGAGGCACAGATATTTCCCAAGGCAGGGCCAAATTTATGTATGTACTGAATTCTATTGAGTTGTCTGCTGCAGACAATTGATTTGGTTTAGTTTTCTCCATCATGAACCTTGAACTCAGAGCCTAGACACTGATTTTCCTCTTATGCTCATGGCTAGCACTCTAATACGTGGAGCCAATGACCCCCTTGCAGCAAAGTGTCACGGGTTAGGTGTTTTTAGCTGAGGTCTATCATCCTGCCTGCTCAGGAAGCTGAGGATCGGGGTTCAAAACTATCCCACACACAAAAGGTCCCATGACATTATCATCTCCTATTCACCACTTAGAAACTTGAAGTGGAAGCTGGGTGCCGGTGACTCATGCCTGTCATCCTAGCTACTTACTCAGCAGGCTGAGAGCTCAGGATCACGGTCCAAAGCCAGCCTGAGCAGGAGATTCCTTGAGATGGTTATCTCCAATGAACCACCAGAAAACCTGAATGGGCTCTGTAGCTCAAGTGGTAGAGCTCTCCACTTGAGCTGAAGAGCTGAGTGACAGCACCCAGGCCCAGACTTCAACTCCTCCAACTTACAAGAAAAGAAAGAAAGAAACCTGAAGTGCAGTGCTGGGAATGGGTCTTAGGGATAGAGTGCTTTGCATGTTTGAAACCCTAGCTTTGAATCCGCAGTGGCACATCACTAGAAAAAAGCCTGAAGAGGCTCTGTGGCTCAAGTGGTAGAGTGCTATCCTTGCACAGGAGAAACTCAGGTACAGGGCTCAGGTCCTGAGTTCAAGCTCCAGGACTGGTATATGCACACAAATTACCTGCCCCCCCCCCCAGATACCATAAGTGAAACTGTGACATCAAAGGTAAAGCACTGGGAAGTAGGCCCTGAGAGGAGACTTGAGCTGGTACAGCTTCTTTCCAGGCTTTGCCTTTGTTTTAGGGATTTTAGGGAAAAAAAAAACAACTTTAAACAAGGTTAACTAGACCTTGCCTCCAACCAGCCCTGTTCCTGGAATGGAAAGAATGCCCCTAGAATGGAAAGAATGCCTCTAGGTCCCCCTCCCCTTAACGACCTAACTTACCTTGATTGTTGAGTTAAAGACTGACCCATAAAATAGATTGTAATCTGGCTCCAACTACCTGACTCCACCTGCTTATGGTGGTAAACCCTGCCTTTCACACATGCATACAGTAATCTCTGCCTATTGGCCACCAGTGTGTGGTCTGGTATGACCATGCAATCTTTTTGTATGATATGATTTCATTGGTCACCTGTTAATGACCCGGCTCGATCTCATGGATTTTGCCTTTAAAAACCAAAGAATGGGGCCTGCTCACGGTGGCAGTATCAGCTCCTTAGCCTGTGCTGTGGCCTTGGCCAGTCAGTGTAGGAGCCCTCTCAATAAAGTTGCTTCTTTGTTACCAACTTTGCTGCGGTGGGCTCTGTCACTCCAGACGACTAGGTGGGTTTCCCTGCCTGAGTAGGGGTCTTCCTACTACACACTGAACTTCTGTTCTGATCTCATGGTCAGCAGTCAGGCCCTGTGTTCAACCTGGAAACCTAACCACCCAAGGCCCAACTAGGAGAGGTCAAAGGTTTCCAAACCTAATGAACTTCACCAGCCCTATATAACAGGGAACATTGTGATTTTTCACATGTGCTTAGATGTAGCAAGCTTCCGAAAATCTAGGGAGGCATGCGTTGCCAATAATGAATCATTGCATTAGGTTCAGCTCCCTGGTTGTTGTCTGTTAGAAGGAATCTTGAATTAATTGTAGCAGTTTGTTTCAACACTGGAACATAGTCTAACAAAAACAGGATAAGTGCAGGGAACTTGGTCTGCCCTGGGAGGTGGCACAAATGAAGGCTTCCTGTCAAAACAGAGCACTGGGGAGAGAGATATCTTGGGGTACAAAGAGGCCTTTTTCTCCTGGTCTTCAGGGCCTGCCCACACTCATCATCACTAGTTGGCCTGGATAGAGTTGTTTGTTACAGAGCTGTACAGGAGTGAGGCCTTTTGTCTGCCTGTTCCAACAAAGAGACAGACTTCCTCCAGCAGCCTGGGGTGTGGAGAAACCCTCAGTCTACACTGGGAACAGGGAGGGGAGCCCTGGAACATGCACTGTCTTGAAAGTGCCCTCGGTGTATGAAATCATTCTATTCAAAGCAAATTTCCTAGCTGGGTGCCTTTCTTCATAGTACTCTGGATGTTCACCAATAGAAATACATTCACACATACACAGACACATGGAATTACTGGCTCGATTATTTTTTTTTTGGTGCAGGTCCTGAGGCTTGAACTGTGAGCTTAGACATTGACCCTGAGCTGCTTTTGCACAAGGAAGCACTTTATTGTGCCTTAAACCATGATACATCATTAAATGAAGGCATAATTTAAACTTAATATTTATTAGTAATATATTACATGTAATTTAATGATATATAGACATCTCACATTCTATAAATATATTTATATATTTAAATATACACTGCAATATACATATACATCTCTCTCTCACACACTCTCTATGCATATATATGTATTTGCAGCAATTTATGCATCTATCTATTTATATATTGGCCACTCCTGGAGGTTAAAGTTAGGTCCTGGGAACTCCCTGGCAGTGAATTTGTTTGAGGCTGCTGTGCTTACATTGATCCCTTGATGAATTGGGCATTCAAGGCCCTGAGTTCAAATCCCAGCAGGGCCAAAGACAATAGGTGGAGTTAGAAACAAATGTTGACCTGTTCTGCTGTCTGTGAAAATATTGTTTCCTAAGTTCAATATGTAATACCTATGCAAATACATATATATGATGTACATTATAAATGTATATAAATATTATTTTGCCAGTCCTGGGGCTAGAATTCATGCCCTGGGAAATGCTCTTAACTTGCTTTTATTCAAGGAGGGTGAGCTTCCACTTCACCCACAGCAAAATAGAGTTACCCAGTCCTGATTTCAAATCCCAGGTATGGCAGATAAAATGTCCCAAATTCCAAGCCAGGACCTTAACTTTTTTTTTGGGGGCGGGGGGCAAGCACGGGGCTTGAACTCAGGTCGTCACAACTCTGCCTCAGCCTTGATTACCCTAGGCTGGGGTGCAGCTTTTACACCCACAGATGATCCAGGGATCCTAGGATCCAATTTCAACTCCTAGCACTGGCCAAAAAACAAGCAAATCAAAATGGAAGAGGAAAAACCAGAAAGTTTTACACAACAGTTTTACCTTTGTGTCTTTTGCACAGTAACCATCCTGGGTCTCACTGACTTGGCTTGAAAATTGTACATGACTTTGCATGGCTGAGGCTGGTGGGCTGTCAGTGAAGCCTGAGGTTAACCCTGACACCTGCGCCCTGAGTTCGATCCTGGGACTCCCACATACACACGGCTGAAGATCCTAGGAAACTGGTTCCTATCTCTAGGAACACTAATAGAATGTTTGAAATGCGCTAATTGAATTACTAGTTAACTAGTCTTTCTAATATAAGATTGTATGCATTAAATATAGGTCATTGATTAATTTAATTAATATTTTATTAAGTCTTCTACTGTGATTAATTAATGGAGGAATAATTTTAGATCAAATAATTAGTAGCAATAGAATATATGAAAGTAAGATATAGACATCACTCTTTATATAGAGTTATATACTAGAATCCACATAAATGTCTATCTGTCTCCCTCTGTATATGTTTATAGATGCATATACATATGTAAATACACACACACTGCATTTTACACATCTATGTGTTTATATCTTGGCCACTTCTGCGGCCAAATTTGACCGAAAACTCCATCAAAAGAGTCAATAAAATAAATGGTAAATAAATGAATAAAACAAAAAATGAAATGAATAACCATATCAAACATGATATTGTCTGACTATATGGAAGTATAAATCCTGTCTTTAAAATGTAAATAAAATGCATATAAGGAATATGTTTTGCAGGACTGGGGCTTGAATTCAGGCCTAAGAAACAGGCCAGTCTTTCTTGGCTTCAAGTATGGTGTGATTTCCCTAGCCTGACAGTGCTGCCTATTTACCCAGACCTTGAGTTCAAATCCCAGGCTGGCAGAAAAAATGGCACGAATTGCAAAACAGGGAGATAAATCATTGTTTTTTTTAATTTTTTAAATTGTTTTAATTTTTTAGTTGTTTTACTTTTTTAATTTAATTTTTTTGTTTGTTTTTGGCCATGCACATGGCTTGAACTCAGATCATGACAGCTCTGTCTCAGCTTCCATCACACTAGCCTGGGGTGCAGCCTCCAGAACCAAAACCGATCCTGGAATCCTAAGACCCAAAGTCTGACAGGAAAACAAAATGAAAATGACACTAAAACAAGCCACGAGCCGAACATGGTAGGCGGTTTCTTGGCTTTGGTTCCTTGCACGGTGACCATCCTAGGTCTGAATGACATGGATGCCACACACATGTGACCTGTCATTGCTCAAGGCTGGAGGTACTGTCAGCAAAGCCGTAGGCCAACCCCACAAGACAGTCCCTGAGTTGAAATCCTGGTCCTGACCCCTACCAATGGCAGGAGATCCCAAGAGACTCCTGCCTGCGCATGGAAATTGCGAAGGAATTGTATCCAACTCATGATTGAATAGTTCGTGCAGCGGTCTGGACTCAAATTAGATGCAATAATCCTAGGATGCTGATTGAACTTAATTAATGGTTAATTAGGCATGAAAAGAATAATATTCCTTCAAAGGAGGCATAATAACTACCTAAGACTTGGTAGGAATGTAGCAGATGTCATTGAATACTAGATACACGGCTCTGAAACTCTGTACTAATATGTATTTATTGGTGTACTACCTCCAGCCTATTCATGTATGGCTATTTTGGCCACCACTGGGGCTCGAACTCAGAGCCTGCCAAAAATTTCCTCCTGGAGTAAGAAGCCAAGTGTGACACCTGTTTTCCTTCTCTGTGACAGTGCGAGGTGTCAGGCATGATGCAGAACAAGTCTACAAACTAAATGCTATGTGATAGGGTGTAAACAATGTAATACATGGTTAGGTATCATCACAGTCAATAACATAAACGGCAAATAAATGAATAAAACAAAAAGTACAATGAATAACACACCAAACATAATATAGACTGAACACCTGTCTGGAAATTCAATCCAATCTTTAAAATACATGTGAGGGCTACATTTTCCAGGGTTGGGGCCTGAATTCAGGCCTAGGGAAGAGGCCTGACTTTCTGATCTTCAAGCATAGAGACCTTCCCCGTCACCCAGAGTGCAACAGAGTTACCCAGACCCTGAGTTCGAATCCCAGACCTTGCAGACGAAAAAATAGCACACATTTCAAGCCAGGGAGCTTCATTAGCATTTTTCATATTTTTTAAAGTTCACTTGGCCTTTATTTGATACATTTTGTTTTTATAACATGAGAGTTTTTCAAAAAGGGTTTTAAATTTTTACATTTCAGCATAGCACATTTGTGTTTCCATTTTGACCATCTGCCATGAAGAGTGAGAATGAAAATGAGTACATCATTCCTCCCTAGAGGGACAGTTGATGTTATTTCTATTTAGAGTTATTTCTATAGCCATAAACTCTCTGCAATTGTATCATATGATTTTTCCTCAGTGCCTACCACAAAATACACTAGGGGAGTCCTCATACCACAAAAGGTTGGGTTTCTGAATAAAAACTCACTTCTGTGAGGACAGTAGGTACTTGTAAGCATTTTGGGAATAAAGTGAATTGTAAAATGAAAAACAAAAACATTGGGACTGGGATGTAGCTCAGTAGTGGAGTACTTGCCTAAAGAGCATAAGACCCTGGAAGAAAAGGAAGGCAAGTTTCCTCAAGCTCCGAAGGTTAGAATTTTATGATCTGTATGAACAAACTTCTTTCTTTCTTTTTTTTTTGTCGGTGGTGGGGCATGAACTCTGGGCTTGGCTGCCTGTCTTCAGCTCTTCAACTCATGGCAAGTCCTCTACCACTTGAGCCACAGTGCCGTTTCCGGTTTATTGGAGATAAGCCACAGTGCCATTTCTGGTTGATTGGAGATGAGTCTCTCGGACTTTCCTGCCCAGGCTGGCTTTGAACCGCTATCCTCAGATCTCAGTCTCCTGAGTAGCTAGGACTATAGGCATGAGATACTGTCGCCTGGCACATGAACAAACTTAAAGATTGATTCTGAGGAAAGAATCTTGAAATACACTTTAATATAAATAATTTATAATGCCATGATTAAGGCACTAATTCAGAAGTATTTATTCATTGGCTGGTTTCTTAGTTTATTCAAATATATATATATATATATATATTTTTTTTTATATATATACTTATATATTATTTAAACATAGCTTTGAAGTGTACCTAAAAGCATATGTGCTCATGTAAAGTTATACAACTGCACAAGCTTGATTTTTTTTTATTTTATTTTATTTTATTTTATTTTATTTGAGAACATACTGTACAGAGGGGTTACAATTACATGGGCAGGATAATGCATACATTTCTTACCAAGCATTGCAGCCTCCTCCTTTGTTTACCCTTCACCTCCCTTCCCAGCCTCCCCCCTCCCTCCCACCCAATCATACCCCCCCTCACCCCCCCCACCGACATTGTAAAGCTGGTTTTGACATGACATTTTGTACTTCTCATTGTTGCAACAGGTCCACCAGAATCCTTAAACGACTTGTTTGTCCCCATCTCCTCCACATGTTATACTGACATCAAATATAGTGAAAGCGGGGGTTACACTGTGGGGGAGGGACATACAAAGCAACAAAGAAATAATCTTATAAATACGTTAGAAACACATGCATGAAAGAAACAAAAACATTAAAATACATATTTGAGGTTTCGTTTTCCTAACATCACATTATCTGACTTTTTCCGCTTGACTCATACCTATACTAGATATTGCAAATAAGGGAAACCATGGGACCTATGTTTCTTTGGGCCTGGCTTACTTCACTTAATATAATTTTTTCCAAGCCTTTCCATTTCCTAACAAATGGGGAAATGTCATTCTTTCTGATGGAGGCATAGAATTCCATTGTGTATATATACCACATCTTCTTGATCCATTCATCTACTGAGGGGCATCTGGGTTGGTTCCATGTCTTAGCTATGGTAAATAATGCTGCAATAAACATAGTTGTGCTGGTAGCTTTAGTGTGGCCTTGTTTGTGATCACTTGGGTAAATGCCCAAAAGTGGGATTGCTGGGTCGTTGGGGAGCTCTATGTGGAGTCTTTTGAGGAACCTCCATACTGCTTTCCAAAGTGGTTGAACAAGTTTACATTCCCACCAACAATGAAGTAAGGTTCCTTTCTGTCCACATCCCCTCCAGCATCTGTTGTTGTTAGTGTTCTTGATTTTTGCTGTTCTAACTGGAGTGAGGTGATATCTCAATGTTGTTTTGATTTGCATTTCTTTTATGGCTAGGGATGTTGAACATTTCTTCATGTGTCTATTGGCCATCCTTCTTTCTTCTTCACAGAAGCTTCTCTTTAAGTCTTTCGCCCACTTACTTATTGGGCAGTTGTTTCTTTGAGGATTTGTTGTTGGGTGGTTTAATTTTTTGAGTTCCAAGTATATTTTAGATATGAGACCCTTGTCCGTTGTATGGCTAGTAAAGATCTTCTCCCAGTCCGTGGGCTTTCTATTGATCTTGCTAGCTATGTCATTTGCCCTGCAGAAGTTCTGCAACCTTATACAATCCCATTTGTCCAGCCTTTCTTTGATTTGTTGTGTTTGCGGGTCTCTATTCAGAAAATTTCGGCCTGAGCCAAGGAGACCCAGGATTTCTCCTATTCCATCCTGTAATGTTTTCAGAGTGTCTGCTTTGAGTTCAAGGTCTTTGATCC
>NW_024872457.1:0-37836 GCF_019054845.1 Dipodomys spectabilis | reverse complement strand
TGGGGCTTGAACTCTGGGCCTGGTCGCAGATTTCAATGAGCTCTTCTGCTCATTGATACCACTGTACCACTTGAGCCACGGTGCCGTTTCTAGTTTTCAAGTGGGTTATTGGAGATAAAAGTCTCACAGACTTTTCTGTCCAGGCTGGCTTTGAACCACTATCCTCGATCTCAGACTCCTGACTAGTTAGGATTACATGCATGAGCCACCAAAGCCCAGATCCAAGTCAATGTATAAAAAGCAAGCTTATTGAAACGTCTGGCTTTTTCCAACAAACAATCTTACTTTTTAGCATTAGTTTATAACTATGAGTTATTTTTAGATGTAACTGTGAACTTTTTAATAGAATAAAATATAATTTTTAATATTACGCAGTATCTCAAAAAATCCACTGTAATTGACATTCCCCAAAGTCAATTATTACATATTATATTACTCACTATTATTACAGTCTATATTACATATAGTGTGAAGGGAAAATAGTTTGGACTATTTCATATAAATTAGTAGATGCTATTTTAGCATTATAAATTCACATCTGTGATTTTAAAGGAAGGAAAGAAGGTTTTAGAGTTAAAATCAATTATAAATGTGTAGTGTGTCCCAATTAAAGCAACAATTCTGAGCTCATACAGACAAAATTATTTTCTTTCCACTAAAGACTTTGAAGTAATACTATTTGAAATAGTGAGGCAATAAGAGGAAGAATTCAAATCATGTCAAACAATGTCTGTTTTATTCTACTACCCCCTCCACTAACAAGACCTATCCGGTCCCAGATGTCACAAAACTTCAAGTGTCTCTCTTAGAAATCTATTTTGAAAAGTTCTAAAATCACTGATTCTTTTTGTACTTTCTGTTATATGAAACAAAATATAGACACAAAACAATTGAAATAAAATAAACACATATGTTGAAGTCACCAGAGCTAAAAAAACAACCAACAAAGTAGAAGTCCACCAGGAACAAAAACATGTTGTGCCCAGTTATTTTTAAGCACAAAAACCTCAAATACATATTACCCTTGACTAGAACCATAAAGGTTGTGTTCATTTGTAATTAAATTCATCTAGATGAACCTGATATAGCGAATCCCTTGAATGGATCAAATTGTTTAAAAGAAATGTGACTGTAAGTGGAGTAAGATCTGCACATATTTAAGAGAATAAAATAACAAAAATCATGACATCTTAAAAAATGCAGAAATGCAATGAATAAGTCTAATAGTATCCATATTGAGACCTAAATCCTACTGATTTAACAAGAACAAAATATGCCAATAGTAGAATCTGAGCAGTGTACCTGAGTGTACATAATTTTAAACTACTCCAAATTACACTTTGTAGAATACGGAATGTGGGTTATCTAAAGGAAAACATCAACCCATGATATAAATGACATTAAAAATCTCATGAAAAGGGCTGGGAAGGTGGCTCAGTGGTAGAGCGTTTGTCTTGCATGCATGAGGCCCTGGTTTTGATTCCTCAGCACCACATACGCAAAAATAAAGAAGCCGGAAGTGGCGCTGTGGCCCAAGTGGTAGAGCACTAGCCTTGAGCTGAAGATCTGAGAGACAGCACCCAGGCCCAGAGTTCAGGCCCCACGACCGGACCCCCAAAAAAAAATCTCATGAAACGAGAGTAGTAGTTTCTGGAAAATAATAGTTTAATAAATAGTGGTAAAAAAAATTTTTATACTACTGACAAAATTGCATACATATTTAGTTAAATCCAAAAAAGACCCAAGATACTCAAGCTCATTTGAAACTTTGGCAAAGTAGCAGGATACAACTGTAACATTATTATGGATGTTGACTCTGGCATGGAATTAATTTCCTCTTTGATCTGACAAATGAACATATGAAAAAAGAGAACTTCAACTAAATATCAAGACCTAACTTAACATATAACCATAAAAATCATCATGCAAGCCGTATTGCAACTGGGATAAAAGAAAGATCATTCATACTGATTCTGTATTTATTGTAAATGTTGACTTTTTCATAAATTATTTCCTTTAGCTTACATTTTTAAAACAGTGCGTTAAGTGTATATCTTGGTAACTAATTTTGGATTCCTCCTTCAATATAGTTCTGAGTATAATGTCTAACAGCAATTCCTAACCCATGAAATGATGTTGATTACAAAACAAATGGTAATAACCATTGTTTATAATACACAAAATCTCATAAGGATGACACCAGTAAGCATTGGTTAACATTTTGGTATCATGTTCTCATGACTGATGAGGCCTATCTGCATGAGCATAATTGTACCTAGATTCCTCAGCCTAAATTTAACAACTGTTAAAAAATGTTTATATCTTTATCTGTCACCCATCAGACATTAAACCTGAATATAAAGCCTAAGGAAAATGATAAGGTAAGAATTTAGCTTTTCTAGATATAAACAATATGCAGCGTAGAGTAACTGGTTTAAAGTCAACCTATTTCTCCAAAACATTCTAAGCATTTCCTTAAAATGTGTATTATTCTCAAGAAGGGAATGGGTAATGTGAGAAGAGGACTAATCAAGCATTGTCTTCAAATATACATAATTTGGATTTACCTCTTTATTTTGCTATAAGCATTTTTGATAAAAAAAAAACAGTTTGAATAATTGATTTCCAGATCAAGTATAATATATCCTAGTTGAATATACCAAAGTACATTCAGAAAATGGTATATAGCAATTAAGTAAGAAAGTCCGGGCAGAAAAAATGGCATCTCTATACTATGTGATGCCCAATTCTTTGGTATTTCATTCTGCCTCCATTTAATGAATGTGATTGTTGAAATGCTTTATAAAGTATTAATTAAAATCAATCAGTGTCCTAGAATACAATTGTGTATAATTTTATCTTAGAATCATGCAAGAACTGCCCATTCAATCATGACATACATCACATTCCATTGGCATTCATATGGATAGAAATGAGTTTCTTAGGATCTCCTGCCATTTGGAAGTGGCAGGACTAGAATTCCAACTGTGGGCTCCAGCTCCCACCACTTAAACCTGAGGATAGGGAACTCATGGGTGTGTCCAGGAACATCAGTAAAACCAATGATGAGGCAGGCACCAGTGGCTCTTCCTTGATATTTACAAGACTGATAGGAGGATCATGGTCAAGTCACTCTAAGCCAGAAAGTCTTTGAGACCCCTGTCCAACTTCAATCCCAACAAAGCCAGAAGTAGAGCCATGTGGCTCCAGTGGTAGAGGGCAAGCTCTGAGCAAAAGCAGCTCAAGGACTGTGCCAGATCCTGAGTTCAATGTCTGAGACTGGCAACAAACGGACATACACAACAATCTGTGCAGCCATCTGGCTCAAGCAGGTCATCCTCTTGTCCCTAACTGAACTGGACAGAGTTCCCTGGGAAAGGGGCTGGGGGAGCCACTGTCATCTTAACTCTGCCCATTCTGCCTGCATCACAGGATTCTGGCCACACCCCCATTATTTCATGATTCTTTCTGACCAATGGGATACAAGAAATGTGGCTACGCCCACATTCCATGTTGCCTGGTAGATGGATGAGGCTCTGTTAACACACTGAGGCTGAGATCTACAGGGGGGGAAATCATACCTCAGAAGCGGTGGGCCAGCTGTAGGCACCTGGCCCACCTGGCAGCTCAGTGACAGACTGAGCTGGAGCTACAGCCCCCTGCCACACGTGCTGCCACCACAGCATTCATGGGGATGGGAAGCAGGACATGTGGGCGTCCAAGAAGTAAATCTGCTTCGTCCACAACCTGCCTGATGAGGTGGACTTCCAGAATCCAGCAGGTGAGCTCCACCATCGATGCAGCCAGCTGTCAGCCCACATCCAAACTATTGAGAAATCCCTCGTGGTGTGTAAAGAGGAGATGTTGGCTCTGAATGAGCTGTTTTGGGAGAAAGCCAAGTGTGTATGCTGGCTGTCCCAGGAGAAGTTGAAGAAGAGGAGAGTGCTGCAGGAGCTGCTGTTGATCCTCACAGAGGAAGGCATGGACAGCAGGCTCCAGATGCCAGCACAGGCTGAGCCCCCCCCCCCACCAATGCTGCTTCAGATGCATCAGGGCCTGTGGTGTGTGAAATGAGGGAGGAGCAGAAAGGTTTTGAAGAATTGCAACTTGAAGACAGCGTGGAAACTGCCAGAGGATAGGTCGGCGTTCTCATCACCATAGAGGACTCCCCCAAGGAGCACGTCCTGCTGTAGATGCCCCAGATACAGATCTGCCCACAGCTCAGGCGAGGAGCGCTCCCTCCCTTTCTTCTGTAGACTGATGCAGATAATGACTCTCCATGTGACATATTGACTCTCAAAAGCCTTGGAAGCCACCAGAAGTAGGTGGTCAGGTGCCTTCTCTCAGGCCTCCATCTGCTGGGTGATGGGAAGGTTAAACTGGGGGTTGGGTAGGGCAGAGGCTGCCGGGAGGTGGCCCAAGCTCAAGGGATATAATGGCCCATTGGTGGCCAGGGAAGAGACCCATGTTATGCTTGTAACAATAAATTGTTTTCAAAGGGGAAAAAAGCCTCCAACAAAGATTTGTTCTTCCAGTCCTGGGGCTTGAACTAAGGGCCTGGCCACTCTCCCTGAGCTCTTTTTGATCAAGGCTGGTGCTCGACCAGTTGAGCCCCACTTCCCCTTCCAGCTTTTTCTGTGTGGAATCAATTTTTCATAAATTATTTCCTTTAGCTTACATTTTTAAAACAGTGCGTTAAGTGTATATCTTGGTAACTAATTTTGGATTCCTCCTTCAATATAGTTCTGAGTGTAATGTCTCACATCAATTCCTAACCCTTCAGTCATGCTAGGCGACCACTCTACCACTGACGCAACTTCTCAGCTAGGATGATGCACCCCTCCCAAACCCAAATGGCCATTCCTCAGATAAATAGAAAGTAGGGGCTAGGATGAATATGAAGCACTTCTGGTTCACACCAAAATACTTCCCCACCCCCTAATCCCACACCCTTAGTTGAAGTTTCTCTTCTACCATTGAGGGATGAGGGAGGGACAGGGGAGTCCTGAGAGAGGAGTATCAAGAGCAGTGGCCCCACATCCTCCCCCACACAAGGATTCCTCTAGATTCCAATCTTACCTGACTCAATGTGGAGTCTACACTGTCTTCCCACCACTGTAAGGCTCAGGATGAAATAAAGGTCAACCCTGGGCTCAGCCCACACCCAGGGTGGAAGCTCCTAATCCCAGACCTACTTCCACCTCTGACTTCCCCGAGTTAGGCCAGACCCACCACTCACCACTATGTTGGTGGTGATGACCTCATGGATGGATTCAAGGAAGAAAGTCTATGACAAAGAGCAGAAGCAGCAGGGTGAGAATGGAAGAAGGAGGTGGGGTGATTGCTCTGGGATCTTCCTCCTTGGAGCCCTTCCTTCCATCCAGAGCCATGCTGACCCAAAGCATGGACAAGGCCAGGGGGTGAGACAAGATGGACCAGCACAGGACTAAGGAGGCACTGCTTTGTAGTGGAGCACTTGAAAATTCCAATTATATTTGGCCAATGCCAATCCCAAACCCCACATGCAAAGCCTCTCCTTGTTGTTGGACATGAACACTCTCCCTGAGCTCTTATTCTCGAGGCTGGCACTCTACCACTTGAGCCAAAGGACCACTTTTGTTTTCTGACGGTTCATCGAGGATAAGAGTCTCACACACTTTCTGCCCAGGCTGGTTTGACACCGTGATCCTCCAAATCTCAGCTTCCTGAGTAGCTAGGATGCCAGGCATGAGCCACCAGTGCCCAGTATGTGATGACTTTTGAAGGCATCTTGACGATTTTGTAAAGGAGCCCCAAAGGGCCTGGATAGACCATGACCCAATCAAGGAGCTAGGATCAGAGAAGGATGACCTTCTACCTATTCTGTTCCCCAAAATTAAATATGCCAGGTAGTGGTGTATGCATCAGACACCTAGACCAGCAGCCACCAGGCTTAGTGGGGAAAAAGTAGAGAATATCCAAAGATTGCATTATAGAAATCTCTGATTTTGCATGCATGTGGTGTGTGTGTGTGTGTGTGTGTGTGTGTGTGTGTGTGTGTGTGAACTCAGGGTCTAGAGTTTTCTTGCTCAAGGCTACTGCTCTGCCACTTGAGCTACAGCCCCACTTGCTTTTTGATTGTTAATTGTAGGTAAGTGTCTCAAGGATTTTCCTGTCCAGGGTGACTTGGAAGCATGATGGAGACCCCAGGGAAGCAAGAGTAAACACAACTCTCAGGTAAAATCCCTATGATGGGCCACTCCTGCCCCCTGGTGGCCCAATGCGGGATATGCAGCCCCGTGCCATTGTCCTCTAGAGTTCAATTTTGAGAAGTGACCAGGGCCAAGCTGACTTTTGTTCACCCTGATTGCTGATACCAGAGCAGGTCTTTTCCACCCTAGGCCAAGAGAGTCCATGAGGCCCAGCTTCCCAGGAGCACCAGGAAGAGAGAGGTCAGCTCCAGGCTGAGCTAAGAGCCTTTGCACACAGACACCCCAACTTGGCCTTCCTTATCACCATAAGACCTGTCAAAGAACAACCCAAAAAAACAAAATTGGAGCTGTGCCTCCAAGTGGTAGAGCTCTAGCCTTGAACCAAAGAGCTCAGGGATAGGGCCCCCAAACTTTGAGTTCAAGACCCCCAGCTGACCCTCCCCCATAAAACACAGGTTGGCTAAATGTGAACTAGTAGGATTTGTCAAGTGTTTCTGAAGAATGGGGATACAGAAGAAAGCACCCTAATTCTAATGAATACTGAACCTTTGACATACAGCTATGTGCTGAGTCCTCAAAAAGGTGCTGTTTGCTGAGTCATCCCATAGGTTGCTATGTGCTGAGTCCCTGAAGAGTGGGCCGTGCTGAGTTTTTCAAAGGGTGCTGTGTGCTGGGTCCATTACACAATATACTGTATGTTGAGTCCTTGAAAAGGTGTGGTGTGCTAATTCATCCAAAAGGGTCCTAATATGTGCTGTGCCCTTGAGAAGGGATGAGGTGTGTTTTTTGAGTGCTGTGTGCTGAGTCCTTTTCACAGGGTGCTCTGTATTGTCCTTCAAACGGTGCTGTGTGCTGAGTGCTTCCACAGTGTGGTATGTGCTGAGTCCTGCCATAGTGTGGTATGTGCGGAAACCTTCAAAATTCTTCTATGTGCTTTCTTCGAAGGGTGCTATGCAATGAGTGGTTTACAAAGGGTGCTTTTTACTCAGCCTTTCAAAGGGCTGTGTGGAGTCTTTACACAGAAGGTTCTATGTAATGAGCCCCTGGGAAAGTGTGTTATGTGCTGAGTTTTTCAAAGCATGCAATGTGCTGAGTCCTTTACGCTGCAAGCTATGGACTCCCTCCTTCAAAAGGTGTTGTGTGCTGAGTACTCTACACAGGGTACTACATGCTGAGTCCTTCAAAGGGAGCTGTGTGCTGAGTCCTTTACACAGGGTGCTTTGTGCTGTTTTTGGAAGTGTGCTGTGTGTCATCCCAAAGAGTGATATATTCTGAGTCCTTGAGAGGTAGTTATCCCCAACATCACATACACACACACACACACACACACACACACATACACAAGGGTCACCATGCACCTTCTTAGTGTGTGGGAGTGAAGGGGGATGGAGAAGAATCTTCTCCAGGGGTGGAGCTGAGGGGAGATTCGATCCCTGGGACAGGTACTGGGGTTGGGGGAGAGTGCTGAGCTGAGGTGATGCTGCAATTGCCATGGCCTGGAAGCCTTAGAGCCCAGTCAGGGTTGTGATTGCAGCTAGGGGTGGGGGGCATGGCCTAGGGGAGGAGTGGGCATGGCCAAGTGGAGGAGGGAGAGGGGCCCTGGGATACACTGTGGTGGCAGCGATGGGGGGGAGCAGGCAGGCCTGTGTGGTGGCCCAGGAGTGGAGTGGGGGCAGAGAGAGAGAAAGCAGAGAGAAGAGCAAGCACAAGCATGAGAGGAAGCTGTTCCAGAGGCTGGTGGTCGCTGCCATCAAAGCGCAGTCCTGAACAGGAGCACAGAGCACCTGGAGCCAGCAAGGCAGGCACATCACTGCGGGCAGCCCCATGGGGGCACGGCGGCCTGCCCTGAATCTGAGGTCCTGGCACGGGAAGCACGGCGGTGGCTTCGGTGGTGGAGGCAACGGAAGCAGGCAGCTGAGACGGAGGTGGTGCTGGTGATGGCAGCTGAGGCAGGGGTGGCAGCAAGCACAGACGCCGGCAGATGCCCCCTCCACCTCCCAGCAGAGCAGCGTTTCAAACATGGCTCTGCCTGGTCTGATCCGAGGCCCCTTTCGCAGTTGCCCAGCAGAAATGGTGGGTCCCTGCCTGGCATGAGGCCCCGACCCAGTCCCTGCCCCTGGTACTTGCACACGGGGCCTGGGTGCACCCAGAGCCATCGCCTACAGCTTCTCCCAGCAGCACGCATGAGTGGCTGCTCCATGGGACCACACCTGGCGACTCCTGCACCAGGAGAACCCCCTGACCCCCTCCTTCCTCCTCCCCCACAGACCCGGACCCTCGCCTCCTGTCTCCTCTCTCCATCCTGCCCGCACCTCCCCTGCACCCCACAGTCCACCCTGGCTCTGGCACAAATGCGCCCCAGGAGAGGGGGTGGGTGTTGCCCCAAGGATCCCACCCCCATTCCTAGGGGCCAGTGTCCCAGGAAAAGGGCAGATACAGGAAAAGGTCAGATACAGTGAGGAAGGGGCACCACAGAACCCCTGGCCTAGAGCAGTGAAAGCCATATCTGCACCCTTCCTCTCCCAGGTGGGAACCTAGTGACTTTAGTCAGATGTGGGGAGGAGCACTTCCACACCTGCCTTCTTGGCTCTTTTCCTTCTTGCTGGGGGTGGGGGGTGTTGGATGCAAGAGATAGGCCCCCCTTGCTGTTTGAGCCCTTGTCTTCTGTGCTAGGTCACCCTTTCACCTGAGGAGGTCCCAGAAGAACCCACTAGGGAGGTGAGGGCACTGGGGGTCAGAAGGTGATTATCTGGGAGGAACACACCCCCTCTGACACACATACACCTGTCCTGTTGCCCCCCCCCCAGCTGTCAACAGTACTCACAGGGTGATCACATTTCCCAGCTCTGCCTGCTTCTGCTGGTGTTCCTGGTCCTTCTGGTCTCCTAGTCCTCCTCAAGAATCCGCCAATTAGCCCAGAAGCATCTAGGCTGGAAGTAGGGAGTCCATCCATGTATGTAGCCTTTATGACCCCATCAAATTCCCCAACAACGCTCCCACCCCAAGTCAGACACTTCTCTGGAGGCACCAGGACTGCCTGTTGTGTTTTCTCTCCGGGCTCTGAGGAATCATGTCTCTGGATTCCTTGACCCAGTGTCTGAGCCTAGGGTTTTGGTGAATGGGGGTCAAGGCTGGTTGTTCCCAATGGAAAGGTCTGGCCCTGGGTAAAGGGAGAGGCAGGGTGGTTCTGCATTATAAGAGCAGTGTTCCCCTTGGGTGGGAGCCCCTGGTTCTGACAAGGGAACTGCCATGCTCAAGCTTGTACATTGCCCAGATGAGGAACCAACAAACTCAGGAGAGGCACTTCTCTGAGTCTGTGTGTGTGTGTGTGTATGTGTATGTGTATATGAGAGAGAGAGAGACAGAGACAGAGAGAGGGAGGGGGAGGGAGGGAGGGAGGGAGATATCGATCATCTTTCTCCTCGTACAGCCTGACTGTGCTCAGGTCAGTGATCAGTTGGCAAATTGCAGGTGCTGCATGGTGAGTCTTGTGTGACCCATTTGGATTGTGTGTGTGTGTGTGTGTGTGTGTGTGTGTGTGTGTGTGTTGGGAGATTAGGAGATGAGAAAAATGAAAATATATTTAAGTCACCATATCTAAAAAGAGCAAAAGCAGTTTATTTGTGTGTATGTGTGTATTTGTTGTTCTTTTTTCATAATGCCCAGTATGAGCCCAGCCACAAGTTTTGTTTTCTCCTTCACCATTTCATGGCTCCTATGGGGAAGGTTTCAGTATATGTGCCTTTCCCCCTCTTTCCACCTCCCTCTTCCCCTTTCTTGCAGCCCACAGTAGCTGCTGGACCTGCATGGGACATCCTAGGAGGCCTGTGTGAACCACAGAACAGAGTGGACACCTGTCCTGTCTTCAGCCAGAAGGCTTGTGAGGCCAGTGTGACCACAGCCGCACTCTTGCAGCCAGACACTCTGCTCTCATGTGTATAGTTGGAGTTAATTCAAGGGTTGGGAATGTGTCTGCCAAACATAATTAAGGAACGAGATGGGTGGGAGTAGGGCAGGGGCTGTGAAGCTAGGAGTGTCTGGGAAGTGGTGAACGGTGTAACATGGCAGATGCTTCACCACAACCAAGGATGAGAGGAGAACCTTACCCAGGGCATTGACGGTGTCTGTGGGCATCTGGGCAGGGGGCTCTGGGCCCCCACTGAGGGTGTGGATTCTCTCCTGGGGTAGTGCATCCGTGTGTAGTCCTCCCTGGAGTCCTGCAGTCTCTAATCTGTGTCCAACCTGGGCCGTTTCCAGCTGGACAGTGGTAGGCAAGTTTCCCCTCCTGGAGCCTGCTCGGTATCACACCGTGGCAGTTAGCTTGGGCTCTCTGAATGCCAGTTTCTGTAACCTGCTGTAGGCTGCTTGGAAGGAAAAGGGGACCACTGACTTTGGAACCGTTTAAGTTTGATTGGGACAAGTGAAATGCCACCTTTTCCAGGTTTTTTTTTTTTTTTTCTTGAAGCTGGCAATTTCCACTAATGCCTGGGTTCATGGGTTAAATTAGATGAACCAATTCAGTGGTCAAACAGTGACGTTAAAAGAGGCACAGGCAGAGTTCCCAAGCCAGATGGTCTCCTGCTATGAATGTCTTGCCTTGACTGCCTTTCTCTGGCAGCTGCTGATTCTTCTACAGCTCTCTCTAGCGTGACCACCACAGTTGAGGATGTCATGGGGAGCAGAGAGTGACCTTGCCATCCCCAGCCTGCCAGCTGTGAGCAGAGACGATTTTCAGCACCTGAAGTGGAACCCGGGATGCCTCGAGAATCCTTTCTCTGTAACATGCAACTTGGGGGCCAGATATAGTGGGCCATCCTGTCTGGTCCCACAGAGAGGAAAGGAGGCCACTTGAGCCAGGGGTTCTGCTCATGGCCACCTTGTTCACACCTGAGAGGGAATTGAGTGCCACAGAGTTGGTCAGCCACTGGACAGAGATCTTTGGGAAGATAGGCATCCCAGTGGCCCCAGAATCCAGCGAGAACATCGTGGCTCACATCCTGGGAGCCAAAACAGTTAAGTGCGGTGGCACCAGGAGGGTGTGAAGAGGGAAGGGGGAGAACTGTGGGAGAGCTACATCAGGCTTTGCCTCGCCCCCCCCCCCCAGCCCCAGGATGCTTACATGAATCGGATGGGACTTTTCTGTAGTATGGTCATAGACAGATGCTCATTTAGTTATCCAACAAATAGTTACAGTGTGCGCCATGCTTGAAGGGGTGAGGGTTGTCATAGATGATGAAAGGTTCCAGTGCTGGTTCCACGGCACATAAAGAAACCTTGGTTTGAACTGGATGCTGGTGCTTCATGCCTGTCATGCTAGCTACTTAGGAGGCTGATATGGGAGGATCAAAGCTTAAGGCCCAGGCAGGAAAGACTGTAAGACTCTTATCTCCAACTAACAACCAAAAAGAAAATGCCAGAAATGGATGTGTACCTCAAGCCTTAGACTGGTCGCCTTGACTAAAAAGGCTCAGGGACAGCAACCAGGCTCCTAATTCAAGGCCAGGAGTGAGACAAAGAAAGGAAACAGAGAGAGAGGAGGGAAGGACGAAGGGAAAAAAAGAGGAAAGGAAGGAAGAAGGGAGTATGCGAGCTTTGGTTGGAGTCCTTGGATCAAGGGAGTCAACCACTCACAATCTCTGTGGGTAACATTTCAGAGCCTAAAGCCAGTATGTAGGACTAAGCCACTGACCCTTCAGCAACTTCATGACATCCAGGAGCTGTGTGGTCACCAACTGCAGGGGGAAGCAGCCTCAGGAAGGACCTAGGGCTCAGGGTGTGTCACCAGGTTTCAATTATCCCGGCCCTAGCAAGTCTATTTCCTGGTCAGATAATAAGAAATTGTCTAAGGGCTAGGGAGGTGTTTGGGTGAGGGAGTGTCAAGGGCGGGGCAAGGCATAATCAGGAAGATGAAGAGGTAGGACGATCCCAGGTCAGGTGTGTCAGGACATTGAAGCCATGACCTCTCCTAACAACATAGACCCAGCCACACTTCTATTAAGAGTCCTGGAACCTTGGGTTCACCATTGACTGCCTGGCTGTTGTCCACTGCAGTATGCCTGTGCAGTACATCCTTGGGGACTGGGACTTTCCATGGCTTAATCAGAAGATGACACCCCCGGTGTTCATTCCTCCACCAGAGACAGAGGTAAGTGGACCACTGTCACAGGACAGCCAGGGAATGAGGACAGGAGTTGGGACCCGAGTGACTTCGAGACTTGCTCTAGGGGGCACTAGGACCACGTGACTGCCATTCTCAGGGGCAGAGGTGGGTCTCTGCTGGCTCAACCTTTAGTCTACATGGCATTCTGGGATTCAGAGAGGGCTGACTGAAGGTGGGGCAGGCTTGGGTTGAGGCTGTTGGGAAAACAAGAGGCACTGGGCTCTGAGCAGGGTTGTTTCTTTGACGATACTCACAACCTAAGAACATTCCTGGGATGGACCAGCACTTTTCTCCTTCCAGAGAGAGAGGGACCTAGCACCCCTCCAGTTGGAGTCCCTTGGCCGAGAAATCCTTTCATATTCACATCCTGTGGTTGGATAACTAGAACTCACCTTGCTGCCCAGTGTCAAGGCAGGACAGTGAGAGATCCTGAGTCTTTGATAAGGTCAGAGGATCCTCAGTATGAGATTGTACTTGAATGTCCTAACTTGGTGCATGGTCAGTCCCATCTAAGACTGCCCTGATGTAGGACATAGAATCTAGAGAATCAGAGATGGATGGGGTCTGTTCTGGGAGTCCTGAGTATTATGTGTGAACTTTGAGCCCCCGTGTGCCAACCTGCTTCCCTTTCTTGGGTGGGTCTTTGCTAGAAAAAACTTGAAACTAATGACCGGATCTTATCCCTTGTCTTTGATGTTTAAAGCTAGCACTCTACCATTTGATCCAAAGCTTCACTTCCAGCTTTTTTGGGTGTTTAATTGTAGAAAAAGAGTTTTAATGGACTTTGCTGCCAAGCGTGGAATCCAACTGTAGTCCTCAGATCTGTCTCCTGAGGGGAGAGGATGAAAAGGATGGAAAATTATCTTTGGCCAGGTGCCAGTAGCTCATGGCTGTCATCCTAGGTACTCAGAAGCTGAGATCTGAGGATCACGGTTCAAAGCTATCATGGGGAGGAAAGACCCTGAGACTCATCTCCAATGGACCACCTGAAAACTGCAAGTGGTGCTGTGGCTCAAGTAGTAGAATGCTTGCCTTGAGTTGAAGAGCTCAGGGACAGCACCCAGGCCCAAAATTCAAGCCCCACAACTGAAAAAAAAAGAAAGCAAACCGTCTTTGCCTGCAAAGGATGGTGGAGGTGTGTGGGGGGTTTGGGGGAGGGTGCTGTGGTTGGGAGACCAGGTGCTGGCATCACTGTACAGACATTTTTAAGAACTCCCCAAGTTTACCCCAGTTTGAAGCCAGAGCTTCAAGAGGACTTGGCCTGTGGCAGTCAGGGAGTGGGCAAATGGGTGCAGGGGTGGGATTATTGTGTCTGTATTCTCTCCATTGAAGGATGGATTTGGATGCTGGGTGACAAAGTCTGAAGTTAAGGGTTGCAAGAAGTGTGTGGCCTGACGAGGATGGGTTTCCTCTGGGTATGTGAAGTTGGCTGAAGCCGGAAGCTGCTGGTGGCTCACAACTGTCATCCTAGCTACTCAGAAGCTGAGATGTGAAGACCATGGTTCCAAGCCAGCTTGGGAAGAAAAGTCTGTGAGACTTGATGTCCAATGGACCACCAGAGAACAGGATTTGGCGCTGTGGCGCAAGTGGGATATTGCTCACCTTCAGCTGAAGAGCTGAGGGACAGCACCCTGGCCGGGAGTTCAAACCCCATGACCAACTACAAAATAAGGGGAGGCTAAGTTTTCCGCATAGCAGTGTGGACAGTAGGAACTGCCATGTTGGACTATGAGACATTCCAGATATGTGAGAGGCTTACTGGTTTTTCTATAGTGGGTCTAATGTCGGTAGTGCCACCTTCTTGAGGGTAGAATGTGATCCTAATGGAAATAGTCCATGGTTCTGTTCTCAGGGACTGCTGAAGCCTTGGGCTGTCCGTGTGTGTGTGTATGTGTGTGTGCGTGTGTGTGTGTCTGTGTCTGTGTCTTTGTCTGTGTCTATGTCTGTGTCTGTGTGTGTTTGGTGTTAGAAGACCTGGGCCTTGAACTCAGGGTCTAGGTGCTGTTCCTGAGCTTCTGTGCTCAAAGCTATTGCTCTGACACTTGAGCCATAGCTCCACCTCTGGCTTTTTGGTGGTTCACTGTAGATAAGAGCCTCACATTCGTTCCAGAATGGGCTGGCTTTGAACCCTGATCTTCAAACCTCAGCCTCCTGAGTAGCAAGGAAGACAAACATGAACCACCCCTGCAGGTTGTGTGTGTGTGTGTGTGTGTGTGTGTATGTGTGTGTGTGTGTGTGTGTGTGTGTGTGTGTGTGTGTGTGAGTGTAGAAGTGGGCTGTAACAAGGAGCACTGGACCCTTTGGTAACTTCAGCTTGCTTTCTTTGGGGGTACATGGGCTTTGTGGCTGAGGTCTGGGGACCTGGAAGGGTGAGATGCTTAATGGGGACTCAGCACTTAAATTATAAGACCAAGGGATCTGTGTGCCCTGGAGATGTCTACTTGTTCCACGGACCGGCTCTGATGGGACGGCGGAGGACACTTAGTAGGGGTAACTGGAACAGGTAGGGAGATGGCAAGCAGACAACTCACACACAAGAGGAATGAATGCTGAGTGCGATTAATTGCAGAGGATGACAATCTTTTATAGAAAAAAGTCTCCATGAGAAAGGGCAAAAGGTTACACAATCTTGTTGCAAGGCTTTGGGTGGTCACCAGCTGGTTGCCTGATCTTGTTCTTGGATGATGATCTATGACGATAGGCACTTGTTCCTGGCTTTACCTTATCAACCCCATAAGAATAGCAAAGTAAATCGGTTTTGAGATGCTTATCACATATTAACCATTAACAAGAGCATGTGAGCAAGGTGTTAGACATAAAGGCATAAACTCTAGTATTTTATTTTTACTTCTGCTTAGTTTTGTACTTTATGCATTTCAAATCTTTTCTAAGCAATTGTGCTTCTTTGCTATTCTTTAGAAGGTCCCCAATTTGTTCCCAAAAATAATGATATTCAGTATACTTAGCTAAATCTGGCCATACATCAAATTCAGGCTCATAGTGTCATCTCTGTAACCCTTTCACATAATCGTTTACTCTTCTCCATAGAGGCCTTAACTGTCTCATAAGATCTTCCTTGTTCTTTTTGATAGTAAGCACCAAGGAGTCCTAGGTCTAGCAAGTCTCTCAGTAAATGGAAGAGAGTAATAGGAAATTCTTTCTCCTAAGTAATTTTCCCAATGGTTGCCATCCTTATCATACACACCTGTAAAAGGCTATGGATCTGGGGGAAGTCTTTGAGGCCCTCTTGATAAGGCAGGATCCCACCAGCATCCCCTAATAAGCCACTGCCATATTCCATCCACCAATCTTTTAGGAACCTTATTTAGTTTTTGGTCTAAATATCCCTCTACATCTTTTTTATCTACAGGATATCTACCGTAGATACTTCAGGATTAAAGGGAAGTCTCCAATAGCTATACGCTCTTTCTGCTCTAGCCGTGCCTACAGCTTCTTGTAAATCTCTTACAAACAATTCCTTCTGCTGAAGTGAAGTCATAAAACCCCCAATGCTTTTATTTTCACTTATGATTTGTTTAATAACCTCCATAAGAGGGGCTTTCAGCATAGCACTTAAATCTGGTGGATTAGTCATATTCTCAGGACACTCATCGGATGTTGGAGTCATCATCATTTCCAAAAAAGAGCCCTGAATAAGAGAATGTTGAGCATGAGTAAGTAGAACAAGCAGCAGGAACAGTAAAAGAATAATGGGCCCTCCTATGCAGCGAAGAAAAGAGAAACAGGAACAGGAACACATCTTTCCAAGGGGCTTGCCAGACTTTCCAGGACGTAGGCCTCTTTGAAGCCCCACTCTCAGATCAGATAGCAGATGTTCCATGCTAAGCAGACTCCACTGGAATAGGCGTGGCATACTCCCTTGGGCATGGTTGGTGGCAGAAGGAGCTTGGGAGGACCTGGGGATGGGGCCCACAGGGGGTGGCTCCCCAGGGGGACAGAGAGCATGGCCAGCGCTTAGTAAGGATGACAGCCCTGTTAATATGGAGCGCACTTTCATGGTTCAGACTTTGGGTCTTATCATGATGTTTGATGGGCGAGGCCAACCGTATTTTAAATGTTGACCTGTGATCTTCAGATCTCAGCCTCCTGAATAACTAGGATTATTGGCATGAGCCTCTGGCACCAGGGCCTCTGATTCTTTTTGGTATATTACGGTTTGAATTCAAGGCTTTAGACTTGCCAGTCAGGTCTTCTAACATGTGAGCCAAGACTTTCTGTCTTGGGCATTTCCTAGATAGAGTCTCAATATATGCTCAGGCTGGTCTGGATCGGGATTCCTCACTGCTACCTTTCTGGCCAGACCCTGGTTGTAAGAAAATGAATTCACTCTATGCCTATATCGCTTTGCTGGGATGTCGTTTTGGGGAGTGGGGGGGGTGTGAAGGGGAAAGGCCCCAGAACTGACACCTCCTGGCGGACATTTCTTCTTGTGACAGAGCCAAGTCATTGCTGTGTATGACGAGGAAGCCGCCTTCAGACTGACCTGGAACAATGCTCAAAGGTATGTAGGCTGTTGAAGTATCAAACCCACCCATGTCTGCTTCCCACGCACAACAAGGGGGTGCAGTGCAGGTGGTCCAGCACTGGCCCTAGGGGATTATAAATGGATGGTGGTGGTCAGGTGCCAGTGGTTCCTGCACCTGACCGGGTTATTGGGGAGGCTGACGTCTGATGGACGTGACACAAAGCCAGTCCAGGCAGGAGAGTCTGTGAGATTCTTATCTCCCATAAACCAACAACCACCCCCCCCACACACACACACAGAAAGCCAGATTTGGTGCTGTGGCTCAAGTGTTAGAGCCTCAGCCTTGAGTAAAAGAAGCTCAGGAATGACATTCAGGCCCTGAATCCAAGCCCTAGGACTCACAAAAAAAATAATGAAATAAATGAATAGTGGGCATCTGTTACCTTACTACCAAAAAGGATGGATTCAGTCTTCTCTCTGGTACTTGTATCCAAAGGTAATGGGCTTCTCTTGATGTTCTTCTAAACTTCTCCTCTCCATTATCTCTCCAGGCTTCAGTTGCAGGATAGAATTCATATCATTCCACTCAATGTGACCTTATGTGCCCTCCCCTACCCGCCTTCCTTGGGGTGGGGAATCCTGGATGTATTCACCACTGGGAGGATGAGGCACCGGAGAAATAGGGTAGGTATCCCTGAAACTTACACACACACACACACACACACACACATACACACACACACACACACACACACACACACACACACACACATACCCATACTCACCCAGGCCAACTCAGTGTCTTTTCCAAAGACACTTCATCTCCTTGGATTTACTGACCTAGGAGAGGAACTTGATTTCTTGTAACTAAGTATTTTAACTAGGGCTTGCTAGTTGACATGAGATAAACAGAAGCTCAAAAGAAAGGCTGTGGTGCCCATCACCTCTGGCTCAGGCTCACACCTGACATCCTGGCTACTTGGGAGGCAGACATCAGAGGATCAAAGATTGAAGCCAGCCATAAGCTGGAAAGCTGGTGAGACTCTTCTCTCCATGGAACCACCAAAAAGTCAGAAGTAGAACTGTGGCTTAAGTGGTAAAGCACCAGCCTTGAGTACAAAACCTCAGAGACGCATCTCCCAGATCCTCAGTTCAAGCCCACACAAAGAAATGGACCCATCTTGTTGCCCCCAGACTGCTTGGGCCTCCACTGTCCTCTCAAGGAGTGTGATACAGCACTGGGCCCTGGTTAGTGTATCAGAGCTTTCAAATTGGGTGGTGGAAACCAGGCCTTCCCCTTCATGTGCTTTCAACCCACCCTAGCAGGAAGGGAGAGTGTGACAAGGCCAACAGCCTGCAGAGCAGCGAGGACCCCACTCTGCCAGGGTGATTGGAGCAGGATTCTTAGAAGCAGCACTTGAAAAGGGGTCTTGCTTAACTAGGAGTATCTGACAGGAAGCACACAGAGCAAAGATGCTATACATAAAGGACAACATAGAGGAGTATGTTCACTTCAAGCCAGAGCTGCTGCTGAGAAACTCGGTACAGATGTGCAGGACTGTCCTGAGACACGCCCGAGTGGTTACAGAAGAAGAGCTTTCCAGGGTTGGGATTGTGTCTTAGCAGTAGTGGGCTTGCCTAGCGCACAGGAAACCCTGGGTTCAATTCCTAGGTTCCATATACACAGAAAAAGCTGGAAGTGGCACCGTGGCTCAGGTGGAAGAGCACTGGCCTGGAGCAAAAGAAGCTTGGGTACAACACCTAAGCCCCGAGGTCAAGCCCCAGGACTGTCAACATAAAACAGCACTCCAAGGGTTCTTGGTGACAGGTGGATGGCTATGCCATGTAGCTCTTAGTAGATCCATCCATTTTATGTGTGGCCTTCTTTGACAGAGGGAAGCTGGACACTCCTTCTGCCCTGGCATCTCCTGGAACCAGGTATCAGCAAACCTCCCAACATCTTCCACCAGGACATGGAGCAGCTGGCCCCAGAAATCCTCAGATGCCAGTTGAGTGGGGCAGGGGGATACAGGCCAGAAATCCTAGTGGGTCTGATCTGCCCCAGATGACCATGCCTTCCAGAGGAGGCGGTTGGGAGGTTATAGAGGGGTAGTGATATGGAAGGGGCACTTTAATGCCTATGGCCCTACCCAGATTCTGAGCCTCCCTTTGCTGTCCCTAAGGGATCTAGAGGAGTGACTAGGTTGGAGTGTCTAGAGGAGGACTAGTTGGAAATTCTAAAGAATGAGACACCATAAACCATGCTCCGATGGCTCATACCTATCATCCTGGCTACTCGGAAGTATCTTGTTTCCCCAACACAGGCAGGAACGTCCCAGGGGAATCTCATCTCCAATCTCCAACCAGAAGTGGCACCATGGTTCAAATGGTAGAGTACTGGCCTTGAGCAAAAATCATCATCAGGGACAGTACCCAAGCCCTGAGTTTAAGCCCCTCAACCAAAACAAAAACAAAAACAAAAATCCAAAAAAGAAAGATACCCCTTGCCTGCAAGAGATGGTTAAGGAGTGGGGTTGCTGTGGTTGGGAGACCAGGTGCTGGCCTCAGGGTACAGACATTTCTAAGAACTCCCCAGTTTTGCCCAAGGTTGAAGTTACAGCATGGTGGGCTTTGCCTTACCAAGAACTCCAGAGGTCGTGGCCTTTCTTAGGCAGGGAGTGGGCCAATGGGAATAGGGGTGGGAGGGTAGTGTCAATTATATTCTCCCCATCAATGGAAGAATGGTTTTGTATGCTGGTGTCAAAGTCTGAAGGGAAGGGCTGCATGTGGTTTGTGGCCTGACAAGGTGGGTTTCCCCTGGGTGTGAGAAGGTGGCTGAAGCCAGGCATTGCCAGTGGCTCACAACTGTCATCCTAGTTACTCAGGAGGCTGAGCTCTGAGGATCCAGTTTCAAAGCCAGCTCGGGCAGGAAAATCTGTGAAACTTTTTCTCCAGTGAACTACCAGAAAACCGGAAGTGGCGCTGTGGCTCCAGTGGTAGAGCATGCACCTTCAACTGAAGAGCTGAGGGACTGCGCACAAGCCCAAAGTTCAAACCCCATAACCAACAACCAAAAATAAGGTAGCTTAGTTTTCTACATAGCGGTATGTAGAGTAGGAAATGGCATGCTGTGTCATGAGCCATTCCAGACATATGAGAAGCTCTGAGTTTTGTCTATAGTTGGTCTGAGGATGGTAGTGCCATCTTCTCAAGGGTTGGGGTATTCAGATGCTCAGGGACTGCTGAGGCCTTGGGCTACCCATGTGATGTGTGTGTGTGTGTGTGTGTGTGTGTGTGTGTGTGTGTATTTTTCCATCATTTTTCTCTGTCCCCTTCATTGGTGCCTGTTTGCCTCTTTCTGACCTCACATGGTTCCCCTCCTGCACAGTTGCTGTGCACAAGGCTGTCTTGCCTTTAGCCCCTTATCAGGGTCTACAATAAGTCTTAAATTGCCAGAGACCTGCATATTTCAGCTTTTCTTTGGGGCCCAAATCCAGTCGTCCATGTTTTGGGCCAACTCCAGGAGATTCTGGGTTAGCAGGGCAGGTGGCATAGGTTCTCCTCTGACATGGGGGGGGGGGCGGGGGCTCAGTCATGTGATGTCCTATCGTTTTCCTCAGCTGTGCCTCTGGCTGCATGTCCCTTCCTGAAGGCTGGTAGTGGAGTGGGGGAAGGGTGGTTGCATGTGGCTCTGGACAACTCAAGCATGAAAGCTGACTGAAGGCCGCCCAACCAAGGATCTTCCAGGGCTACATGGGAGGTGAGGCCCAAGGTGGCTTGGAAGTATCTGTCGGTGTCTAGGAAATGTCAATGTACCTTACCACAGGAAAGTCTATCTTCCGGCCCCAGCTGGGCCTCTCTAGGTCCTTCTAGACTATTCTGGATGCCCAGAACACAGAAGCACAGACTTTAGATTCCAGGGCTACAGAACTGGGGGATGAGAGACTGTTATGGCCAATACCTCAATGTTCTGGAGCATTAGCCTTGACCTGGCTATGCCCCCCTTGTGTATGTTCACTTCTTAATCCAGTGTTGGCCACACACCACCTTTTGTGGCAGTGCTGTGGACGTGGCAGGAGTGGAAGTGAGATCTAGGATAACCAAAATCTGGATATATGGCCTGTGGGGATGGGGATGGCAAAGGGTGTCTATTAAGAAAAACATCTCAGATCTGGAATTCAGGGCTTAGGCACTGTCCCTGAGCTAACACGCTACCACTTGAGCTACAGCTCACCTTTCATCTTTTTTAGTAGTTTAGTGGAGAGAAGAGTCTCATGGACTTTCCTGCCTGGGCTGGCTTCAAGCTTCCAATCTTAAGAGCTCAGCCTCTGAGTAGCTGGGGTTGCTGGTATGAGCCATTGGCAACTGCTAAGGATGTTACCGTGTGTAGGTGTGTGTACGTGCACATGTAAGTGTGTGTGTGTGTGTATGTGTGTGTTTGTGTTTTTCAGGGCTTGAACTCAGAGCCTAGGTGGTATCCTTTAGCTTCTTTGCACAAGGTTGGTGCTGTACCACTTGAACTAGTGTATCTCTGCTTCCCAGCTTTTTGGTGATTCTTTGGAGAGAAGAGTCTACCCAGGCTAGCTTTGAATCTTGATTGATTCTCAGGTGTCACTCTTGAGTAGCTAGGATTATAGACATGAGCCACTGGCATCCAGCTACAAAGATGTCTTCTCATACTCTCTTCTGTTCTAACACATTGTCTGCTTGCACTGGCCTAGATCCTCTGACCTCCACATCAGCTCCCAGCTGTCCCTGACTGTGTGGAGAACATAAAGCTCAAAATTGATCCTATTTCTTTGTCCTCTGGGAAGGGAATGTTTCCTCTGAAGCCTGGGTTAGGAGGGGTAGCTGCAGATGGGTACTCGGCTTGGAGAGAGGTACTCTGTTTTAGTCAAGAAGGAAAGTGTGGCCAGATGCTAATAGCTGATGATGTCCTACTCCTAGCTCCTCAGGAGGCTGAGATGTGAGGATTACCATTCAGAGCCAGTCCAGCTAGAAAAGTGTGTGAGACTCTCTTCTGCAAATAACCACCCAAAAGCTGGAAGAAAAGCTGTGGCTCAAGTAGTAGAGTGGTAGCCTTGAATGAAAAAACTGAGGGACAGAGCCCAGGCCTTGAGTTCAAGCCCTAGCACCAAGATGCATGGGTGTTCGTGCACACACGCACAGGTTCACACACACAGAGACACACAGACACACATACAAAGACACAGACACAGACACGGACACACACACACACACACACACACACACACACACACACACACACGAGCTGAGCTAGAACTGGGGGCAGTCCTGAGGCATAGTCATAGTCATAGTAAACTCTCAAAGTAGATCAAGGGCTTTGTCCCTAAGACCTTCTTGGGCTGAGTGGGTCTGGGCCATGGCAGTAAGTTCCATTGAATCTGCCCCTCCATCTGTGCATGGGGCCACAGGACCAAGGGAAGGACACTATGGATGCTCCTTTGTAGTCAGTCCAAGATTGCAGACCTTCATCTGTCCCAAAAGCAGTGGAGAGGAAAGCAGGGCTCTGAGCCCTGGGACTCCTGGGATAGAGACTGCTACAAGCATCAGCCAGCCAGCTGTGGATACCTGAGCCTACAAGTCTTTCATGAGCCCACCTCAACACCTGCCCAAGGTGTGACTGACAGAGTCACAAACTTGTGATACCCGCATGAGTAGGCATTACCTGCTGTAGCATCTTGCAGCTCCTGGCCCTCCTGGCCCAGAACCGTGGTCTGAAATGTCGGTTTACTGTTCAGATGCACACTGCACCCATGACTGATGCCATTCTGATGGACCCGGCTGATGACCTCCATGCCCCAAGGCAGGACCCTTCTCGATACTGTGGCCTGTTCCATACACAAAGGCCGCCAAAGAGACTGCTCTGAAGACACCTAGACTTTGGGAGACCCGACCCTCAGAGTCCCATTGGAAAGCACTCTGCCTAGAGCCACAGAGAGAGCTCCAAACAGGTGTTTGTCAAGGGGCTCAAACTCTGGGCCTGGGCACTGTAGCTCAGCTCTTCAGCTTACCACTTGATCCACAGCACCTCCTCCAGATTTCTGGTGGTTCCTTGAAGATCAGAGTCTCCTGGACTTTCTTGCCATGGCTGGCTTTGAACCACAATCCTCTGATCTCAGCTTCCTGAGGATCTAGGAGGACATGCATGAACCACATGCGCTTAGCTGATCTGGCCTTTCACCACAGTGGGCTAGGAGCTTCTTAAAGCTTTTCTTTATTTTTTTTTCTGTGCCAGTACTGGGGCTTGAACTCAGAGTTTGAGCCCTGGTTTCTTAACTTTTTCTAAAGGCTGGCACTTTACCACTTGAGCCACATTTCCATTTCTGTCTTTTGGTAGTTCATTGACAAGAAAAGAGTCTCACTAACTTTCTTCCCCTGAGTTGGATTTGACCCATGATATCTGATCTCAGCCTCCTGAATAGCTAGGATTTACAGGGGTTGAGCCACTGGTTGATAGAAACTTTTCTAAAGAAAGAGTTCTTCCCTGCATTTGCCCTGACTCCTCCATCCAAAGGAGGCCTCTGAGGGTCATGAGCTGTGAAAAATAGGCTTCCAGTCACTGGAAATGGCTGGGGTCCGTGGTGAAAAGCCAAGCTAATCTTCCCCCAGGGCCCCATTCTGGGTCCCCACCCTCTGCCCTACCTGTGACTCAAGTACAATCCTTCACCGAGACTTGAATGTCCTGCCAGACTTGTCTGAAGCCAAAGAACCTTTATTCTACCCACACCACCTCCTCTACACCATACCTCAGGACTTTTGCCCATGATGGACCTTCTGCCTGAAGCTCTCTGTCCTGTTCCACATCTTAGAACTCCTGTGGAATTTTGGCACTGGTTATATCACCTCCTGGAGCAACTCTTTCCTTCCTTTATCCCTCTTTTTTTTTTAAATATCGAATTGCTAGAGATGGAACTTGTGAAGGCTGACTGGCAAATGTTCTGTCTTGGTGTGTGTGTTTGTGCCAGTCTGGGGGTTTGAATTCATGACCTTGACAGTATCCCAGAACTTTTGTGCTCAAGGCTAGCACTCCAGTACTTGAACCACAGCTCTACTTCTGGCTTTTTGGGTGTTTAAGAAGAGAAAAGTGTCTCATTATAGTCTTTCCTGTTTGTAATTTTGATCCTCAGATCTCAGCTTCTTAAGTAGCTAAGATTACAGGGGTGAGCCACCAGCACCTGACCTTTACCTCTTACTTCTAACCTTGCCCTCCTCTGAGTCCCAGAAGAATATGTCTCACCAGGGTCCCTTTTTTTCCAATCTTGGGGCTTAAACTCAAGGTCTGAGCATGTTCCTGAGCTTCTTTTGCTCAAGGCTAGCACTCTATCACTTAAGTCGCAGTGCCACTTTTGGCTTTTTCTTTTACTGTGGTACTGAGGAATCGAACCCAGGACTTCGTGGAATCTAGGTAAGCACTCTACCACTAAGCCACATTCACAGCCCAAGGCTCACTTCTAAGAGGAGCTATGAGGGTGGGATTTATTGGCTAACCCCTTTCAGCGCAGAAATCACTGGCTATTTCCTATCTTTCCCAGGATTTGGGACCAGCCTGAGACTTGGCAATCAGAAATGATGAATGAGTGATAGGCACCAGACCCCACATCCTACAGAGGGATCTAGAATATGGAGCCAGAAACTTGGACAACTCCTACAGCCTAGGAAGAGTGGTCTTCCTGGAGGCAGTGTCTGGCTTCTAGGTGTCCTGATGGGATACCTCACCCACAACATAATGCACCTGTTGCACACACCAGCACAGGCAAAGCCTTTGGGGCTTCACTACTTAAATGGCAGAGAAGGATGCTTTGTTCAAGCTGCCGGCTCAGACTTATTATTTTCTCAGCGCTTGTCCCAGCTTGCCCAGGTTTGGGGGCTGGGCATGGGTAACCTGCTAATGCCCATCATCCATACACCATCCATCAATACAAAGAGACATAGAATTACTGCCTTCTTTCTTTTTTTTTTTTTTTTTGACAGGTCCGGGATTGAACTATGAGCCTAGGCCATGTCCCTGAGCTCCTTTTGCTCAAGGGTAGTGCTCTGCCCTTGAGACACAGCCCCAACCATGTGTGTATTTTTTTCCTGTGGTCTCTTAGAAATAAGAGTGACAGGAACTTTCTGCCCCAGCTGAATTCAAACTGGCATTCTCTACATCTCAGCCTCCTGAGGAGCTAGGATTATAGCTGCTGATTAGAAGCCACTGACACCTGGCTTTCTTTTCTTTTGTTCTTTTTTTAATCATGACAATATGAAGTCTTCACAGTGCCATTCCAATGGTTTGCATTCGAAGGGAACTACCCAGGCCTGGAGTTCGAATGCTAGGACTGCCCCCCACAAATGGAGGGAGAATCTGACAAACTCATTCTTATTCATGTGAATGCTAATCAAATGTTATAAAAGTAATAATTTGTAGTTAATTCTTGATTCTATTTTAGAATGACACACACAAATTACTGGATTTATATCTTTCATTCTAGCACCTAATGGAAGGATATTGACTAATTTTTAATTACAGATTTTGTAAGTATTCAAACATAATACTTCATTGAATGGAGGCATAATGTAATCCCTAATAATTGGTTATATATATATATATATATATAATATCTTCACATTCCCTCTTTGTATATATATGCACATATACACACACACTCACATATATATATATATATATTCACATCTATCTATCTATCTATTTATCTATCTATCTTTCTGTCTATCTATATATTGGGCACTATTGTGGTTTGATCACAGGTCCTCAGAACATCCTGGCAGCTCAATTTGCCACAGGCTGGTCTGCTAAGACTGAGACCCCATTTATGGATTGGGCATTGTGAGTTGAAATCCCAGTATGGCCAAAAACTTATTCGTCGAGTAAGAAGCTAATTTTGACACATTTTTTTCTTCTCTGTGACAGTCCTTGATCTCAGTGTGATATATAATCCATATGTAAATATATCCTAGGTGATATGAGGTAATAAAACATTATATGTGTAATAATACTAAATTAATAAGTGTAATAAACGTCATATTCTGTAAACCCATGCAATATAAATAGATCTCATATATAAATATTAGTTTTTCCAGTGCTGGGGCTTCAATTCAGGCTCTGGGAATTGGTCTGAATTTCTTGTTTTCAATGACGGTGATCTTCCCCTTCACCCACAGTGTCACAGATTTACCCAGACCCTGAGTTCAAATCGAAGGCTTGCCAGAAAAATGGTGTAAATTCCAAGCCAGGGCATTATTATTATTATTATGTTGGTCAAAGCATGAGGCTTGAACTCAGGTCTTGGCTTCTCTGCCACAACCAACCCTGAGATCCTAGGACCAGAGTTTAAATCTTGGGGCTGGCAAAAAAAAATCAAATGAGAAGGATAAAACTGAGATGAGAAGGGCAAACAAAGAGGAGGCAACAGTGCTTGATAAGAAATGTACTAGTTATCTTGCCCATGTAATTGTAACTCCTCTGTATGGTATTCTCACAATAAAAAAAAAAAAAAAAAACTGAGAAGTTCAAGAAGTAGTTTTACTTTTTTTTCCCTTTGCGTTGTGGCCATCCTGCGTCTAAATGACAAGGCCCAGAAAGTGTACATGACCTTGCATTGCTGATGTTTGGTGGGCTATTAGGGAAGCCATAGCCACAAGAAGCAACTTAGGACTGGAGGTCGAATCCTGGTACTGCCACTAATGAATGGCGGGAGATTCTATGGTGCATTCCGATATACATCCGTACAAATGAAATGTTATAAAAGTAACAAATAAATTACTAGTGTATGATTATATTATAAAACTATATACAACAATTATACTACATTAATTTTCAATTAATGCTGTCTCGCTTAAGTAGTCGAGTACTAGCTTTGAGCATAAAAGCATAGGGACTGTGTCTAGACCTTTACTCAAGACCCTAGTAGTGGCACCAAAAAAAAAGATAGCATGTTCTGACTGCAGTGATTTAAGGATAAGCTGCAAATACCTCATCACAGAGCAAGCTTGGAGTCTGGTGTTGACAGGTGACCTCTAACCTGACGTAGCCAGAGGTAAACCACTGCAACTCATCTTCACTGAAACAGATGCTGCTGGCTCACTCACCCCTGTCATCCAAGATACTCAAGGGCTGAGATCTGACACTAGTGGGTTTAGAACTCAGCCCTGGCATTAAGTCTGTGAAACTCTGACCTGTGGCTCAAAGTGGCAGAGCTCTAGGCTTGAGCTAAACATCTTAGGATAGTACCCCCAATCTTTGATTGCAATCCACGTGGATGACTCCCTCCAAAAAAACCACCCTTCTAAATCATTACATGTGAACTTCTTGAGGTTTGTTATGTGTTTCTCAAAGAATGGTGATACTGATGAAAGCACCCTAATTCTAATGACAGCATTTGGGATACAGCTATGTGATGAGTTCTTCATGAGTTGTTATGTGCCTAGTCCTAAACGGGGTTCATTCTTTCATCTGGTCCTTGTAAGAGCTTCACAAGTAAGATGATTGTGCAGATGGGAAAGTTGAGGCTCAGATATGCCCACATGTCAGGGCCAAAATGATGTATGTACTGAAATCTAGTGAGTTGCCTCCTGCAGACAATTATTTTGGTTTAGTTTTTCCCATCATGTACCTTGAACTCAGAGCTTAGGCACTGACTTTCATTTTGGGCTCATGGCTAGCACTCTACCACGTGGATCCAACGACCCCTTGCAGTAAAGTGTCAGAGCTTAGGTGTCCTTAGCTGAGGTCTGTCATCCAGCCTACTCAGGAAGCTGAAATCTGATGATCTGGGTTCCAAACTATCCCATGAGGCTATTATGTCCTATTCACCATTTAAAAACTTGAAGTGGAAGCCGGGTACCGGTTACTCACGCCTGTCATCCTAGATACTCAGGAGGCTGAGAGCTGAGGATCACAGTCCAAAGACAGCCCAAGCGGGAAATTCCTTGAGATGGTTATCTCCAATAAACCACCAGAAATCTGAAGGGGCTCTTTAGCACAAGTGATAGAGCTCTAGATTGAGCTGAAGAACTCAGAGACAGCACCCAGGCCCAGACTTCAACTACTCCAACTTATAAGAAAAAAGAAACCTGAAGTGGAGTGCTGGGAATATATCTTAGGGGTAGAGTGCTTTGCATGGATGAAACCCTGGGCTTGAATCCTCAGTACCAGATCACTAGAAAAAAAAGGTAAAGGCCTCTGTGGCTCAAGTGGTAGAGTGCTGTCCTTGTACAGGAGAAACTCAGGTAGAGTGGTCAGGTCCTGAATCCTTCAGGACTGGTGTATGCACACACACACACACACACACACACACACACACACACACACAGACCAGCAGTGAAGCTGTGACACCAAATGGGAAAGCACTGAGCTTCTGCTCTGAACTCATGGTCAGCACCTTCGCCCTGTGTTCAACCCCAAAACCTAGCCACCGAGGGGCCAACTATGAGAGGTCACAGGTTTCAAATCCTGATGAGCTTCCACCAGCCCTAGATGACAGGAAGCATTGTGATTTTGCACAAGTGCTTAGATTTAGCAAGCTTCTGGAAACCTAGGGAGGCAACACTGCCAATAATGAATCATTTCATTAGATTCAAGACCCTCGTTGTCTGCCAGAAGGACGCTTTAATTAATTGTAGCAGTTTGTCTCAACACTGTAACATAGTGCAACAAAGACAGGATGAGTGCAGGGAACATGGCCTGCCACAGGAGTTGGCACAAATGAAGACTTCCTGTCAAAACAGAGCACTGGAGAGAGAGATAGCTTGGGGTAAAAAGAGGCCTTTTTCTCCTGGCCTTTAGATCCCACCCACACTAATCCTCACTAATTGCCCCGGATGAAATGTTTGTTACAGAGCTGTACAGGAGTAAGGCTTTTTGTTTGCCTGTTCCAACAATGAAGTAGACTTCCTCCAGTAGCCTGGGGTATGGAAAAACCCTCAGGTTACACTGGGAACAGTGAGGGGAGCTCTGGAACATGCACTGTCTTGAAAGCTGTGCTATGAAATCATTCTTTTCAAAGTAAATTTCCTAGCTGGGTTCCTTTCTTCATAGTGACTCTGGATGTTCACTGATAGAAATATTTGCATATGTACACAGATACGTGGAGTTACTGGCTCTTTTTTGTTTTTGCAGCAGTTCCTGAGTTTTGACATTGTCCCTGAGATCCTTTTGCTCAAGGAGGCATTTTATTGTGCCTTAAAACATGATACATCATTAAATGGAGGCATAATTCAATACCTATTAATTATAAGTAATATATTACATATAATTTAGTAATATATTGCATGTAGTATGTTACATGTAATATATTGCATGTAACATATTACATGCAATATATTACATGTAATATGTAGACATCTCGCATTCTATAAATATTTTTATATATTTAAATATACAATCGAATAAACCTATTAATCTCTCTCTCTCCCACAGCCCCCTCTCTCTCTCTGTCTCTCTGTCTCTCTCTCTCTCTCTCTCTCTCTCTCTAGTGTATAATTCCATATTTGCAGCAATTTACACACCTATCTATTTATATATTGGCGACTCCTTGGGCTAGAAGTCAGGTCCTGGGATCTGCCTGGCAGTAAATTTTTTTGAGGCTGCTGTGCTTACTGACCACTTGATGAATTGGGCATTCCTGGCCCTGAGTTCAAATCTCAGCAGTGCCAAAATCAATAGGTGGAGTAAGAAGCCAATGTTGAACTGTTTTCCTTTCTGTGAAAATCTTGTGTCCTAGGTACAATATGTAATATCTATGCAAATACATACATATATATGATATATATTATAAATGTATATAAATATTATTGCCAGTCCTGGGCCTGGAATTCATGCCTTGGGAAATGTTCCTGAATTTATTTCTTCAAGGCAGGTGAGCTCCATGTCACCCAGATCACAATAGAGTTACCCAGCCTCTGAGTTCAAATCCCAGGTATGGCAGATAAAATGGCCCAAATTCCAAGTCAAGGTCGTAACATTTGGGGGGGGCAGGCATGGGTCTTTTTTTTGGGGGGGGTCCGGTTGTGGGGCCTGAACTCTGGGCCTGGGCGCTGTCCCTCAGCTCTTCAGCTCAAGGCTAGCACTCTACCACTTGAGCCACAGTGCCACTTCCGGCTTTTTTCATTTTGCTTATGTGGTGCTAAGGAATCGAACCCAGGGCCTCAGGCATGCAAGGCAAGCTCTCTACCACTGAGCCATCTTCCCAGCCCAGGCATGGGTCTTGAAATTAGGTTGTCCTAACTCTGCCTCAGCCTTGATTACCCTAAGCTGAGGTGCAGCTTTTACACCAACAGATGACCCAGGGATCCTAGGACCTGAGTTAAACTCTCATCACTGGCAAAAAAAAACCATCAAACCAACAAAAATGGAGGATGAATGAACCAGGAAGTTTTACACAAGAGTATTACCTTTGTTTCCTTTGCACTGTAACCATCCTGGGTGACAGTGACTAGGCTTGAAAATTTTACGTGTCCTTGCATAGCCAAAGGCTGGGGGACTGTCAAAGCCTGAGCCCAATCCAAGCACAGAGGCCCTTAGTTCAATCCTGAGACTGCCACCTACACATGGGTGAAGATCCTAGGAAACTCGTTCCTATCTATAGGAACATTAATAGAATGTTGAGATGTACTAATTGAATCACTAATTAGCTAGTCATTCTAGTATAAGAGTGTACACAATAAATATAGATCATTGATTAATTTAATTAATACTTTATTAAGTCTTCTACCATGATTAGTTAATGGAGGCATAATTTTATACCAAATAATTGGTAGCAATAGAATATATGTATCTATATAAATATAATATAGACATCACACTTTGTATGGAGTTATACACTAGAATCTACATAAATGTCTCTTTGTATACATTTGTTGATAGATGCATATACATATGTAAATACACACACACACTTCAGTCTACACATATATCTGTTTATATATTGGCCACTCCTAGGATGTGAACTTGGGTCCTCAAATTTGCCCGACAACTTCACTTGCATCAGACTGGTGTGGTAACATTGACCCATTCATGAAGTGAGCCTTCTAGGCCCTGAGTTCAAATCACAGAATTGCCAAAAACTTAATCCTGGTGGAAGAAGCCATTTGTCCCACATGTTTTCCTTACCGATGAAAGTCCTGGGCCTCAAGTATGATGTACAATATATATGCAAATCTATGTCCTATGTGATAGGATGTAAAAAATACTATATGTCTAATCATACTCACTAAAATACATAACAAATAATTAAAAACAAAATAAAATGATTAACTACACTAACTGCAATATGCAGTAAACATTTGTTTTTGGGTCTGGTCATGGGGCCTGAACTCTGGGCGTGGGTGCTGTCCCTCAGCTCTTCAACTCAAGGCTAGCACTCTACCACTTGAGCCACAGGGCCACTTCTGGCTATTTTCTTTTTGCTTATGGGGTGCTGAGGAATCGAACCCAGGGCCTCAGGCATTCAAGGCAAGCGCTCTACCACTGAGCCACCTTCCCAGCCCCTGCAGTGAACAATTGTAAGTAAATATAAGTCATGTATTTAAAATGTATACGGATATTATTTTTTTGAGTGCTAGGGTTGAATTCAGGCCCTAGGAACAGGCCTGACTTTCTTGTCTTCCAACACAGTGAGCTTGCCGTTCCCACATAGTGCTGTAGATTTACCCAGATCCAGAGTTCAAATCCCAAGCCTGCCAGAAAAAATGGCGTGTAGTCCAAGCTGAGAAGCCTCATAAATTTTTAAATATTTGTAGTGTACATATGTATGTATGTATGTATGTGTGTGTGTATGTATGTATGTATATATGTATTTTTATTTTGCCACAGGGCTTGAACCCAGGTCGTGGTAACTCTGCCTCAGCTTCGATCACTCTAGCCTGGGGTGCAGCCACTGGATCCACAGCCAAACCTGGGTTCCTAGGCCCCAAAGGCTGACAGGAAAAAAGTAAATAAATCAATACAGAATAAAACCGTTCAACTTGCAGATGGCTGATGATTTTACATTTGCTTTCTTTGCAAGGTGACCATCCTGGATCTGAATGACTCAGCTGAACGATGTTCTTAACGTGGCTTGCTGAAAGCTGGCGGGCTACCAGGGAAGCCATAGGCCAATATGGCAACTAGGCCCTGAGTTCGAAGCCCAGTTCTGACCCCTAACAATGGCAGGATATTCTATGAGTCTCGTTCATATTCATAGGAATACCAATGGAAGGTTTTGAATGTCAAGGTTGAATTAGTTCTTCCTGAATGATACTACTATAAAATTAGAGTGATTTTAGGAGGCTGATGGATTTTAATTAATATTTTTGACACATTAAAAGAATACAATTAATTACATGGACACAATAATTTCAGGACGTGGTTGATTTAATTAATAATTTATTAAGGATGAAAACAATAATATTAATTACATGGAGTCATAATGATACCCATGAATTGGTAGGAATGTAACATATATAACTGAATAATGTATAAACATCTCTGGCACTATAAATATCTATATTTATTTTACTACCATCTACATGTCAATTGGTTCTTATTTTGTTAACACCTGGGGCTCGATCTCAGGTGCTGGGATCTGCTTGTCAGCTCCATATGCCCCAGGCTGGCATACTTACACTCACCCACTTATGAGTTGCACCTTATAGGCTGTAAGTTCAGATGCCAGCATTCACAAAAATTGAATCGTGGATTAAGAAGCCCATAGTGACACGTTTTCCTTTTCGGTGAAAGGCCTGGGTGTCAGGTGTGAAGTTTCATACACAGGCAACTCTATGCCCTATGTAATAAATGTAATAAATATTCCATGTGTAATAACAGTCAATAAAATAAATGGTAGATAAATGAATAATACAAAAAGTAAAATGAATACACTAAACGCGATATGGAGTCAACATATGGGCCTTGATCTCAGGGCCTGGGAACTGCCTGGCAGATGAATTGGCTAAAGGCTGCTGTGCTGACAGTCACCCATTCATGAATTGAACCTTGTAGGCCCTGAGTTTAGATCCCAGCACTGCCAAAAACGTAATCGTGGAGTGAGAAGCTGAGCATGACACATGTTTTCTTTTTCTTTGAAAGTGCTCGGTGTCAGGTAGGGTGTATAATTTGCATGCAAATCTATATGCTATGTAAGAGGATATCATAAATATAATAAATGTCATAGGTAGAAAAGTTATCACTACAATAAATGATAAACAAATTGAATTAGTAATGAATCATTGTAAGATAAAATTAGATATAATAACTAGGACTGCATTAAGGTTAATATTTTATTAAGCACTAACAGAATAAAAATTGCATGAAGACATAATTAAATACATGATAATTGGTAGTAACACATGATGCATACATAATTTAATTATATATAGACATCTGTCTCATTCTATAAAATATGTAATTATATGTACGGATGTATATACATATTTGATAAATAATAACAAGGTATTGAATAATTATTAATTAATGCTTTATTAATGGTTCAACTGGGACACATCATTAAATGGAGACATAATTTAATACCTAGTGATTGGTAGTAATATTATCTATAATTTAATAATATACAGACATCTCTCTTTTTGTGTATATAATATTTATATACAGCAATCTCTATCTATTTATATCTTGTTCACTCCTGGGGCTCAGTGGTTGAGTGCTCGCCTAGTAAGCACGAAGCCCTGGTTTTGATTCCTCAGTGCCACATAAACAGAAAACATGGAAGTTCTGCTGTCTTTCAATCAATTGAGCGCCAGCCTTGAGCACAAATGCCTAGGGACAGTGTCAAAGCCCTTACTCAAGCTCCAGGACTGCTGCCAAAAAAGTCAGAATGTCCTACCTGCAACTGTAGAAGGACAGGACTTCAAATACCTCATCACAAAGCAAGCTAGGAGTCTGATGCTGACAGCTGCCACCTAACCTGACTTAGCCAGATGTAAACCCCTGCAACCCAGCTGCAAGGAACCAGACGCTGCTTGCTTACCCCTATCATCCTGGCTGCTTGGGGGCTTTAAAATCCAGTCCTAGCAGGAAGTCTGAGAGACACTTTAAAATGTGGCTTGAAGTGGTACAGCTATAGTCTTGAGCAAATGTTATTAGAACAGTATCCCCATGCTTTGAGTTCAAGCACCCTGGGTAATGCCCCCCCCTCAAAAAAAAATCCCATTAAACCATTAGATGTGAACTTGTTTTGTTTGTGAAATATTCCTCAAAGAATGGTGATACTGATGAAAGCACCCTAATCCTAATGACAGCTTATGGAATAGAGCTATGTGCTGAGTCCTTCATAGGGTGCTATCATCTGAGACCTGCAAAGAGTAACATGTGGTGTGTCCTTCATAGGGTGCATTCTTTCACCTGGTACTCAAAGACCTCCACAACTCAGATGATTATGCAGACAAGAATATTGAGGCTCAGATATGTCCCCATGGCAGAGACAAAATTATGTATTACTGAAGACTAGTGAGTTGTCTCCTGTGGACAAGTGTTGTGTTTTGATTTTTCTCAGTCATAAACCTTGAACTCGGGGCCTAGGCACTGACACTTACCTCTTGGGCTCATGGCTAACACTCCACCACGTGGAGCCACTAACCCCCTTGCAGCAGAGTGCCACGGCCTAGCAGTTGATAGCTGAAGTCTGTCACCTTGCCTTATAAGAAGCTTAGATCTGTGGATCTGGGTTCCCATCTATCCCAGACACAAAAGGTCCCATGAGACTATTATCTCCATTTCACCACTAAGACACCTGAAGTGGAAGCTGGGTGCTTGTGACTCATGCCTGTCATCCTAGCTACTCAGGAGGATGAGATCTGAGGATCATGGTTCAAAGGTAACCTGGGCAGGAAAGACCTTGAGACACATAGCTCCAATGAACCACCAGAAAACCTGAAGTAGCTCTGTGGCTCAAGTGGTAGAGCACAAAACTTGAACTGAAGAGCTCAGAGACAGCACCTACAATAAAACAACAACAATAAAAAAACAGAAACAAACAAAGAAACCTGAATTAGTGGGCTGGGAAGGTAGCTTAGAGGTAGAGTACTTTGCATATATGAAACCCTGAGCTTGATTTCTAAGGACCACTTCACTAGAAAAAAACTGAAGTGGCTCTGTGGCTCAAGTGGGAGAGGGCTATCCTTGTATAAGAGAAACTAGGTACAGTGCTCAGGTCCTGAGTTCATGCTCCAGGACTGATATATGCACACATGTGCATGTGCATGCGTGCACGCGCACATACACACACACACACACACACACACACACACACACATACACAGACCAGAAGTGAATCTGTACGTGCATGTGTGTGTGCTAGAGAAAAACAGAAACAAGAAGATGCTTCTAGTGTGTTCTAGATACTTAAGGTTGGAGACACAAAGCACTCATAATTATTAGGTCATTTTATAGACCAAAGGAGCAATGCAGAGAGTATGAGGATCGCTCCAGCTTGCGGTCCTCTCATCCTGACACAGTAAATTCACTACAGCTCAATGCAGTGACAAATCTGGCATGTCCTGTGGACATTTGCTCCCAAATCCTGTGGCACTCATTTCTCACTTTTGGCTTTAAACCTGTGACTAGAGGAGAAGATGAGGAGAGAAAATCCTCAGAGAAAGCAGCTGTAAAGAACATTGGGGTAGTTTACTTATAAATTCAAACCATTGGAATGACACTGTTAAGAAGTCATATTGTCCCGATTAAAAAATGAAGAAGAAGAGAAAGGCAGGTGCCAGTGGTTGCTGACTGTAATCCCAGCTCATGAGGAGGCTGAGATGTAGATAATCTTAGTTTGAATCCAGCCAGCATAGGAAAGTCCCTGGCATTGTTATTTCTGAGAGATCACAGAGAAACCCAGAATTAAGGCTGGAACTCAAGGTTAATGCAATACCCTTGAGTAAAAGGAGCTCAGGGAGTATGCCTAGGCTCACAGTTCAACCCCAGGACCTGCACCAATGATGGACCTATGATGCCTCTCCCAGGATTCTAGAAGCTTGGGAAATCCAAGCATATGTCTGGTATCACAATGCTTCCTGTCATATGAGTCTGGTGAAGCTCATCAGGTTTTGAAATGTTTCACTTCTCTTAGTTGGGCCCTGGGTGGCTAGGTTTTGGGGTTGAACGCAAGGCCTAGGTGCTGACCATGAGCTCAGAGCAGAAGCGTGCGTGCACACACACACACACACACACACACACACACAGACACACACACACACACATACACACATACACACAGATCAGAAATGAAGCTGTGGCACAAAATGGTAAAGCTCTGGGCTTCTGCTCTGAGCTCTTGGTCTTAAGATGTAGACTAAGGATTTGTGTGGAGCACCTCCTTGGTGAATCCTTGAGGAAAGCCACTTGAAGCCTCCTCAGGAGATTGCTGTTCAAAGCCAGCCCAAGCAGGAAAGTCTTTGAGACTCTTATCTCCAAAAACCAACAGAAAACCAGAAGTGGAGCACTGGCCCAGAGGGTAACTCCAGCTTTGAGACAGAAAGCCCAGCGGGAAAAATAGGCCAGACCAGGCAAGAAAGTTTGGAAGGTGCTTATGTCCAATTAATGACCAGATGGCTTGAAGTGGAGCTGTGGGGGTGGTAGAGCCTCACTCTTGAGCAAAACAGCTGAGGAACTCATCGGGCTTTGAGTTTAAGCACTGAGATGGCCACAAAATAAATTAAAAAAGAGAATACCAAGTTATGTATCAGTGCCCTACCTACTTATGTGTGTATATTACCATCCTGAGTGCAAACAGACCATATTCAATGCTTCTGTGTTATTTACTGATTTATTTTTAGATATACTCGTTGCACATACTGCATCATTCTCTTCATTTCAAGCACATGGCTTTTCTCTTCCAGGGTTCCAGACCTGTGTCTTTATATGATGCACACTTAAGCTCTCAGCAGCCTTTATTTACATTTTATTATGAGGCCAAGGCAGGGACAGGCACAAATAATGCAGGGGAAGAAAAGGCTAGGGTTCATAGAATTAACCAATATTCAGAAAATTTAACTTGGGGATGTAAAATTGGAGCATACTTATGTAAAAACTACCATGAAGAAAAAGATGAGGGGGCTAGGAATGTGGATTAGTGAGTGAGTGCTTGCTTAGCATGCAAGAAGCCCTTGGTTCGATTCCTCAGTAGCACACAGAAAATAAGCCAGAATTGGTGCTTTGTCTCAAGTAGCAGAGAGCTAGAGACAGTGCCCAGACCTTGAATTCATCCCAAGAACTAGTAAGAGATCACTAGGTACTTAGGTAGGTAGGAAGGTAGGTAGGTAGGTAGGTGGATAGATAGATCTTGGACGTCAGGAGGAAAGAAGGGAATACTTCCCAGTGTGAGGCCTTCTGCAGGGTGCCAGGCCACCACATTGTCTTCACACAACCACAGAGCAGGAAGACTGTCTCTGTCCCACTTCTCAGGCAGACGAAGGTCCCAGAGCCAAGAGGGCAGAGCCAGGTTCTAACTCAGGTGCTTGGAGACAGAAGAGAAAGGGCCCTGCTTCTCCTTGGACTGGGAATTTGCATTAATGATGTGCAGAATGAAGGAAGGAGAATGGACTGGCAGAGGTAGAAGAACGGTCTTTCAAATATGACAGATGGAGAGTCAAAACCCCACTCCTTAAGACAGAGAGCAGGGTTTTTCTTCTCTGTTCATCCACTCTCCCCCACTAAACTGGCTCTCTATTGTTAACCTAAAGATAGCCTGAGGCTCCCTTCACTTGAGGGAGAAGGTTAATCAGTCATTGTTTGAAGAGACTGAGAAAAGCCTGACCCTGATGTAACTCTAACAAATGTTTCAAGGATCCCCCCATTGCTAGCTGTGCCTGGAATGCATGAAGTGCTTTTGCAGCTGACTTCCCTGTTGATTATGTACATTCTGCCTCCTAATCCTGCAGGCCTAGGTCTCTTCACCTAGCATGTCTTTTGAAACTGTTTATTGTCTTTCAAATACAGTGTTACACTGGAGTTCTTCCTGCTAACACGGCTAGGGCTTGGA
>NW_024872456.1:0-25278 GCF_019054845.1 Dipodomys spectabilis | reverse complement strand
TCACAAAACTATTTGATTTCATTACCAATTTGACATCCAAACCCATTGAAAACTTTCATTGCCATTTGACATCACTATCACATTTTTACATCCCAAACCTATTAGGACCTCTTAGCACCTTTGAAAAAAAACATATGGCCTTTGTGACATCACAGTCCCTTTGTGTAACTATACCCTCATGCCAGTTGGTATCAGACATGCCATTGTAATATCACGAACCCTTTGTGGCATTACCAGTGTGACATAACATTTTCATTATGACAGTGTCAATTACTTTTGACATCACAAAAGTACAATGACAAGATAGCATTATGAGATCACATTGTCATTGTGATGTTACAGATAGATGTGAATGCCTATTTTTAATTGTTTTTTTTTTCCTGGTTCTCGGGCTTGAACTCTGGGTTTGGTTGCTGTCATTGCTCTTCTGCTCTAGGTGAGCACTCTATCGCTTGAGCCACAGCACCACTTCTGGTTTTCTAGTCGTTTTTATTGGAGATGAGTCTCATGAACTTTCCTGCCTGAGCTGGCTTTGAACTATGATCCTCAGATATCAGCCTCCTGAGTAGCTAGGATTACAGTTTTGAGCCACCGGTGCAAGGCTATTTCATTCTCTTTCAAATTTGACATGTGTGTTGATATCAAAAACATAATGTGATCTCATAACCATTGTAAGATCATAAATCAGCATTGACATCAAATTGTCATTATGACACCATCAGCTCATTGTGACATCACCAAATGACAATGGCATCATAACAGTATAAATCACAGTGACATTGTTACATCATAGACATAACAGCTTAAAGGCCTATTGTTTGAATTCATTCTATTTCAGAAACCCATTTTGACAATATAACCATTGTGATATCACAATATATTGTGATATCACATTGCCATTGCGATATTAACCTGCTGTGCCATCACAAACCAGTCCTGTCCTTATAAGTATTGTGCCATGCTGCCCTCATTATTTATTAGGCCTTTGTGAGCTCAAAATCTGTTTTCAATCTCATATATCTGGTATGACATGTGATATCAGAAATCCCCTGTGACATCATATTGCCAGATTTCATGAATATTGTGTCACATTGTTACATCACAAAACTGTTAGAACAGCATCACATTTGTGACAACACATGCTTTTGGAGACATTACGGTCCCTTTTTGAACTCATATTCATTGCCAATTAATGACAATTGAGATCTGATATGCCACTCTGACATCATAAACCCATTGTGACATCACAAATTTATTGTGCTCATCATGAGAATGGCATCAACAACTAATTGTGGTATCAAATCATTATTTTGACATTATAGTGTGGTATTGCCGTTGTTCCATTGAGTTTTTACAAACCTATTATGGCGACATCACATCTTAGAAAATTCATAGACTTTGAGATTTCAAGCTTTTTCGGTGAACTCATGTAGTTATGACCCCTAAGGCAATGAGACAAGCGATCGAGTCACATTTAATATAATAAAACAATTTACAAGAGGAAGGCAACTGTGATTACCTTATCCTGGACTGGATACCCAGGTCCACGAGCATCCTTGACCAACAAACCTCAGAACTTCAATGGGCATCCCCACCCTTTTTAATTGGTCTGCAAACCACCAACCAAAAAATTATGATCTCGAAAGCTCCAAACCTCAATGGGCAAGGCTTTTTACTTTTCCATTCCTCCCTCCTTCACTACAGAGCTGTCCTTCCTTCCTGGTCTTTCCCTTTATCCCTTCCACCACTTCCTTCTTCTCTTCAGGCCTCTCCACTCTCCACAGGCCTGCCCTACTCTGCCCCACTGACCACTTGCCAACCTTCTGCTCTCCATCAACTTCCTCTCTTCTCAGGTTTTTCCCTTTATTCTATCCAGGTAGCACCCATTTTTATTTCCCCTTCCAATGCTCTGAAAATGCAACCTATATATAGGTTTACCTCTCTTCACTCCAACGGGTCTTCTGCATAACAGTTTTCAACCATCACTTCCCAAACTGCCCAATGCTCAATCACTTCTTGACAGCTCACCATGTGAGGCTTGACACTTCACCTTTGGCGTCATTCCCCACACTCTCCCGTCGGCCAGTCCAATGAATATCAGCTCTCACAGATAATTCTGGCCCCACTGGTTATTACAGTATCCTCATAGTGAATTAGAAGAAATTGAAATTGTGTGTGTCATTGTTATATTACAAACTTGATAAGACATCACTAACCCATTGTGACCTAATCACCGTGGTGACATCACAAACTCATTTGGATATCACATTGCCATTGTGCCACCATGATCACATTGTGACATCCCAACGCTATTATGACCTCAGAAGCTTTGAAAGAAAGCATGGCCTTTGCAAAATCACAGGCCTTTTGGTATCCATACCCTTATTTTGAGCTAATGACAATTGAGATGAGACACGCCATTTTAACATCTCAAAACCTTTATGACATCATCACCAGTGTAATAACATATTGTCATTATGACATCAGCGCATCATGACATCATAAAACAATAACATCATAGCATTATGATATCACATGGTCATTGTGATGCCACAGACACATTGGAATGCCTATTCTGTGATTTCATTCTATTTCAAATGTGGCAGGTGGGTTGATATCAGAAATACATTGTGACTACATAACCATTATGACATCACAATACCTTGATGACACCATATTGCAATTATGATATCACTAACACACTGTGACATCACAAACTGTCCTATTCTCATAAATTTTTGACATGCTTCCAGTGTGATCTCTTTGGCCTCTCTGAGTTCATAAATTCTTCAACTCATAATACTTCAGGTATGACATGTGATATCAGAAATCCACTGTGACATCATGACCATTGTGACATCACACTGCAAGATATCATGACCAGTGAGTCACATTGTCACATCAAAAACCTGTTAAGACTCATGACATTTGTGCCAACATATGCCTTTGGATACATCGTTAACCCTTCTGAACTTATATATTCATTGTCAATTAGAGATCTGGCATGAGATTTTGACATCACCATCTCATTGGGAAATCACAAACCTATGTGACCTCATCACCTGTATGGCATCACAAACTATTTGTGACTTCAAAACACAGTACTATCACATGTAATGGTAACATCACATTACCAATCGGATTTTCACCATTGCATTTTCACCAACCAATTATTTCCTCATAATATTTTACAAAATTCATGGCCTTTCTGACTTCTAGCTCTTTATGTGAACTACTATCTTCATTGTGATCTAGTTGAATGAAATTGGACATGTAATGGTGATATTACAAATTTATTGTGACACCATTATCCAAGTGTGACCTTATCACCACTGTGACATCACAAACCCATTGTGTCATCACATTGCCACAGTGATATCTTGGTCACATTGTGACATCCCAAACCTGTTTGACTTCTTAGCAATTTTGAAAAAGCACATGGTACTTGTGACATCACAGTCCCTTTGGGTAACCATATCCTCATTGTGAACAAAGGACAACTGTCATCAGACATGCCATTGTAACATTACAAACACTTTGTCACATCATCTCCAGAGTGAGATCACATTGTTGTTATGATACCATCAAATCATTGTGACATCCCAAAATGACAATGACGTCATAGCATTATGACATCACATTTTCATTGTTAGGTCTTAGAGACAATGTGATTGCCTATTCTGTGGTTTCATTATATCTCTAATGTGACATATCGGTTGATTTCAGAAACCCATTGTGACCACATCACCATTGTGACATTAAAATCCCTTTGTGACGTCATATTGACATTGTGATATTATTAATGCAATGTAACATCACAAACCTCTCTTGTCGTCATAAATTTTGTAACAAGTGTCTACCTTGACCTGGGCTGGATGCCCACAGCTAAATGCAGCTTGAACCATGAACCCTCAGACCTCCAACGAGCAGCTCAGCCATTTGTTATCTGGCCTGCAAACAAACAACCCCAAAAATAATGATCTCCAAGGCTCCACACTTCAAAGGACAAGGTTTTTTTCTTTCTCTTCATCCTCCTTCTCTACAGACCTGTCCTACATTTCAGGTTTTTTCATTTTTTTCTTCCACCATTCCCTTCTTTTCTTCAGGCTGCTCTACTCTTGACAGGCCTGCCCTGCCCTGTCCAGGTGGCCAGTTGCCGTCCTTCACCTCTTGGTCTCCCTCAATTTCCTCTCCTCCCAGGTTTTTACTCTCCTGCAGTCACTTCACTTCTTTCCTTCCAGGCCTTTCCCCCTTTTTCTCTCCCCTTCTGTTGCTCTGAACATGCAGCCTATGTATAGGCTGTACCCTTCCCCCACTGCAGTATGTTTCCTGCATAACAGTTTTCAATCATCTCTTCCCAAATGTCCGTGCCCATTCACTTCATGGCAGCTCACCATTTGGGCCTTGACAACCTATCTCCTTCAGCAGCATGTACTGCCCCCTTCAGCTGTATTCATCCTCCTCTCCGGTGGTCCAGATCAGGTGGCCATGATGACTATCTGTTCCCATGGATGATAGGGGCACTGCTGGTTATTAAGTGTGTCATGGTGAACAAGGGGAAATTGAAATTGGACAAATTTGTGATGTTACAAACTCATGATATAACTAACCCATTGTGACCTCACCAACACTGTGACATCACAAACCCATTGTGACATCACATTGCTGTTTTTGACACCAGGATCACATTGTGACATCCCAAAACTATTATGACCTCTTATAACCTTTGAAAAATATACATAGTTTTCTGACATCACAGTCCCTTTGTGTACCCAAATCCCCACTGTGAAATATTGACAATTGAGAATCAAACATGACATTTTTACATCAAAAAGTTTGTGAGATCATCACAATTGTGACATCACATTGTAGTTTTGGCACCATCTGCTCATTCTGAAATCACAAAACTAAAATAATATGATAGAATTATAACTTCACATTGTCATTGTGACATCATGGACACATTATGAATGCTTTTCTGTGATTTCATTGTATTTCAAATGTGGCCTGTAGTTTGATATCATAAACAAATCGTGAACTCATAACCATTGTGACATCACATTTCCTTTGTACATCACATTGTCATTGTGATATCACTAACCCACCATGACATCAGAAACCTATACTGTCATCATAAATTTTGTGACATGCTGTAATTCTTTTAAGCCTTTTTGTCCTCATGATCTGTTGTCGACCTCATTAGATTTCACATATGGCATTTGATATCATTCCCAGTGACATCATGACCATGGTGACATCACACTGCCAGGTGTCATAACCATTGTGCCAAATTCTGACATCACAAACCTTTTAAGATTTCAATATATTTGTGACAACACATACTTTTGGAAAAACTACAGTCCTTTTGTGAACTCAGATACTCATTGTAAGTTAAAGACAATTGAGAAACATTATGCCATTGTAACATGCCCCACACATTGTGACATCACCAATATTTTGTGACTTCATCACCAATGTGGCATCATCAACTAATTGTGACACCAAAATAATATTTTGACATGATGCAGTGAGTTGACATTGCCATGGAGATATCAATGTCCCATTGTGTATTCACAAACCTAATATGGCCTCATAACATTTTTAAAAATTCATGTCCATTAGGACTTCAAGCTCCTTCTGTGAACTTGTATGAACATTGTGAAATAGCAATTGAAATTGGACATGTGTTTAAGATATTACAAAATCATCTTGACATGTAAAACCTATTGTGAACTCATCACAACTGTGTATCATGAAGCTATCATGGCCCCTAAGTACCTTTGAATACACACATGACATTTGTGACATTACAGTCCCTTTGTGTACCCATATACTCATTGCGAACACATGACAATTGTATTCATATATACCATTGTAACATCACAAACCCCATCATCAGAGTGACAAGATATATTCATTCTGACAACATTATCTCTTTGCAACATCACCAATTTACCATGACCTCATAGCATTATGACATTATATTGTCATTGTGAGGTCATAGATACATTGTAAATGTCTATTCTATTTCATTCTATTTCAAATGATGTGGCCTCTGGGTTGATATCAGAAAACCATTGTGATCTCATAAATATATGGCATCACAATCACTTTGTGATATCACAGTTTCATGGTGGTATCACTAACACACTGACATCACAAACTTGCCCTGTCCTCATATCTTGGGTTGTGTTGCAATTTTAATGTCTTAGGCCCTTTATGAGTTCGTAATTTATTTTCAAACTTATAATATTTCAGTTATGATATGTAATATCAGAAATCCACTGTGACATCATGATCATTGTGACATCAGACTGACAGACATCATAAATACTGTGTCACACTGTGACATCACAATCCTCCTAGGACTTCATCACATTTGTGACAACACATGCCTTTGGAGATAGCACAGTCCGTTTTGGAACTCATATTCTCTGTGATTTTATGATAAATGAGATCCTTTATGCCATTTGGATATCACCAACCAACTGTGACATCATAGACCTACTGTGACCCCTTACCTGTAGGTCATAATCAATTAATTGTGACATCAAAACCTTTTGTGATGCCACAATGTGACACGATGATCATTACATCTGTCAGTGTGAAGTCACAATGGTCATGATGTTACAGTGGAATTCTGGTATCTAATGTCATACATGAAATATGAGGTTGCAAACAAATTATGAGGGCAAAAAGGTCTGATACCACAATGTCAGCATGTCACAAATGTTATGAGGAGAGGAGAAGTTTGTGATGTCACATTGTGCTAGTGATAACACAATGGCACTGTGATGGCATAAAGTGGTTATGATGTCAAAATGGTTATTTAGGCACAAAAATGCGTTTCTGATAGCAACTCTCATGGCACATTGTATTTCATATAAATACAATGAAATCGCAGAATAGGCATTCACTATGTGTCTATGATGTCAAATGAGAATTGTTATCATAATACGATTATGTCATTGAGTTTGGTTATGTCACAATGAGATGATGCACTAATAATGAAAATGTGATGTCACGCTGTTGAGGATGTCACAAACACTTTTTGATGTTATAAAGGCATGTATGCTTTCAATTGTCATTAGTTAACAACAAGGATATGGGTACACAAAGGGACTGATGTTGAAAAGGGCATGTGATTTTTCAAAGGAGCTAAGAGGTCATAATATGTTTGAGATGTCACAATGGAATCATGATGTCACAATGACAATGTTGTCACCAGGGGTTTGTGATGTCATGGTGGTGATGATGTCAAAATGTGTTTGTGATGTCCCAACGAGTTTGTAATATCACAATCAAATTTCCAATTTCAATTGCTACTAGTTCACAAGGAGGATATTGTAATAATCAGCAGGGCTCCAATAATCTACAAGCTTGGATAATTAGTGTGGCCCCATCTCCTGGCCAGCTGGAGAGGATAAAGTATGCCACCAAAGAAGTGGGGCATTCTGTGGGAGGGACTGGGGCATTAATCATCACGTGCTGAGCTGTGAAGAAGTGATATGGCTGTGGGCAATTTGGGATTTGACAGTTGAAAACTGTTAGGCAGTTGGAGTGGAGAAGGGGTACAGACTTTATATAGGCTGCTGGTTCAGAGCAATAGAAGGAGAGAGAAAAAGGGAAAAGTCCTGTAAAGAAGGAAGTGGTGTGATAGCAGAAGGAGAAAGACCTGGGAGGAGAAAAAGTTGAGGGAGGGCAGGAGGTAAAGGATGGCAACTGATGACCCAGTCAAAGCAGTTCATGCCTGTGGAGAGTGAAGAGGCCTGAAGAGAAGAAGGAACTGGTAGAAGGGAAAAAAGAAAGACCTCGAAGGAAGTATAGTTCTGTAGTGGAGAGACAGAAGGAAGGGTAAAAAAAGGCTTGCCCTTTGATGTTTGGAGTTTTGGATTTCATAATATTGGGGGTTGGTGGTTTGGAGAACATTTATGATATTAAATGTGTCTCTATGGATTCTCTTGAACTATAGAGGTCTTAATTTTTGGATACCCCCTATCGAGATAATCTATTTGGATGGCATCAGGCCTTGGCCTCAGGGAAAAATCCCCATAGGTGAGAGTGTCAGCCCTCAAGGTTGAGAGTCTACCTCTAGTGTTTGTCTCCGGAGGAGAATCATGGACAAAAGTCATTTAGGGACCTCTAGGGGTATGTCTGGGCAAGCTTGCCAGCCTGTTTTGGGTATCCCCTCTGGAGGTCATCTGTTGCTTCCTTGGGAATCCATCTGGGAACTCCTTGAGAGGTCATGCAGGGCTTCTTTGCGAAGCCATCTGGAACCTCCTTGAGAGGTCATGTAGGCCTTCCTTGGGAAGCCATCTGGAACCTCATCAAGAGTACATCTGCAACTTCCTTGAGAAACCATCTGAGACCTACCCTGGAGGTCATCTGGAGCCTTCTACCGGGGCCATCTTGGGTTTCTCCAGAGGTCATTTGGGGCTTCCTCAGGAGGTCATCTGACACCTCTATAAAAGTAGTGATTGGGAAATAAGGGAAACCATGGACCTAAGTTTCTTTGGGCCTGGCTTACTTCACTTAATATAATTTTTTCCAAGTCTTTCCATTTCCTAACAAATGGGGCAAAGTCATTCTTTTTGATGGAGGCATAGAATTCCATTGTGTATATATACCACATTTTCTTTTATCCATTCATCTACTGAGGGGCATCTGGGTTGGGGCTTCCTTAAGAGGCAATCTAGGACCAGCTCCTGAGGTCATCTGCAGTTTCTTTTGGAGGTCATCTCAGGTTACCTTGATAAGAAATCTATGACTGTCTTCGGACATCATATGGGACTTCCTTGAGAAGCCATATAGGACCTTCTCTGGAGGACATCTGTGGCTTTCTCAAGAGGGTTATCTGGAACCTCCTCTAGAGTTCATATATGGCCTCCTTGAGTGACCATCTGGGAGCTACTCGGGAGGTTATCTCAGCCTCATTGAGAGGACATCTGAGACCTTCTTTGGAGGTCAGCTGACACTTCCTTGGGAAGCCATTTGGAACATCCATGAGAGGTCATCTAGGGCTTCCTAGGGAGTACATATGTGACATCCTCCAGAGGTCATCTGCGACCTCCTGAAAAGGCAATCTGGAATGTCCTCTCTGTCATCTGGGATCTCTATAGAGGTCAACATTGAGAGGATTGGGGCATGTGGGTTAAGTGTCTGTTACTATTGTACTGTGTGTGCATGCTGATAGTTCTATCTGTGTCCTGTATGCATCTCTATTTACTCCTTTTCTCAGGATGGGAGAACAAGGTCTAAATTTGTCATATCCAAAAAATATTCTCACCCAGGGTTACAGAATCCCTCAGAGTGCACTGATGTACTCTTTCTCCTATTCTTTGCCATCAGCACGTCTAATGTTACGTCCTCCCATGCCAAAATTGGTTACTTGTATCATCCTGAGGTGGTACAGTTTGGTATGTTACCCTTATTACCCTTGAGACAGGAACATGGAGGAGATGGTGGGCAGGCCCCCTTTTTAATATATGGTCCCTTTACAACTAGTGACCTGTATTACTGGAAACAGCAAAATCCATCCTTTTGAGAAAAAAAATAACCAGGGTCATTACCTCATTACAGACAGTAATTTTCACACACAGGTACAACTGGGATGAGTATCAGCAAATTTTACAGATGCTTTTCACCTGGTAGAAAAGGGAGTGAATCCTGCTTGGTAACTTGAATGTGGTCCCTGGACCCGACAGTAGCTCCACTATTGAACCAGACCATTTGGATCAAGTCTTTCCCCAGACTTATCTAAGCTGAGACTAACAGCAATCGAGGTATGAAGGTGCTTACCAATTATTGCCAGGTTTGATTAGCAGGGATACCGCAAAGGCTAGGAAGCCAGAAATGTGTGTGAGATGGGAGAGTTCCCCAGTGAGTACCCTAATGCTTTTCTGAAACTTCTCCCAGAAGCCTATAGGACTTATAGGCCTATAGATCTTGAAGCCCTGGAGAATCAAAGAGCCCTAAATATGGTCTTTGTTAGTCAGCCCTATATCTTAGAAGAAAGCTTCAAAAGTTATAAGGTTTTGAGGGAAAGGTGTATTTTGAGTTGGAAGTGGTTGCCCAATGGTTGTTTGATAACAGAGGTACCCTGGAAAAAAAAGAGTAAGAAGGGGGTTTGAGTTTTGGTAGCTGCCCCAGAATAGGGATCAAGAAACCCTTGTCAAAGATAGTACAATTCATTTGCAAATGGCAGTAGGACTAGGTCAGTGTGCTTATTGCAAGCAAAATGGACATTGGAAAAAGGAATGCCCAAGGGGGAGAAAGATTCAAAATGACAGGTAATGTAACCCCATTAACACCTGGAAAATGTGTTTGCATCTCTGGAGAAACACGCAAAGGAGCTTGAGGCTCTGAAATCCAACTGCGTTCAATTTAAAAACAGCCCTATAAACTTAAGAAGAAATGTGGCAAAGAAAAAATTCACACACTTCTATTTCAAAACACAGGTTATAAAATACTGAATCTCCAATATGTGCCAAACAAAACCCATTAAGAGGTTAAAAGCAAATAGAAGAGTACACTGGAGAAACCAGAGAATTATTGATGTGAAGAAAAGTTTTGAAGATATAAATTACAAACTTGTGAGAGTCAAAAATGAGAAGAAAATCCTCAAAAGGAAACTAGAAAACAGTCAGAATCAAATGAAATTCAAGTACATTAGCCTGGGTGAGCATGAGGCAAGTTAGTGGACCACAGGTCAGAGGCCAACAGAAGCACAAGACAGCAATGCTACCATCCTTGCTAACCACAAGTGAGGCCAAGGAGAGATCCTATTCCTTCATTAAGAAATAGTGGACATAATAAAAGAGCTGGACCTGATATAAGAATGTATTAGGCTGAAGTACATGTTGTTTATAAGCTTTGAAAAGTGTCATCAGATATTCAAAACAACAGAGAAAGAAGATAAGAGTAGTTATAGAGAAAAACCAGGAAGTGCTATGTCATAGAAGATGAGCGCAAGAAAAGTGAACAGGAAATATGAGGCTCAAGAAAGAGATTGTTACTCTTCAGTAAGAGTTAACGGACCACATGGTCTGATAAAGAATGCCTGGAAAAGAAAAGCATTAGGAAGAAAAATAGAAGAGCTAAACAAAAAGTTGGAAGATCTGTCCCAAAATTACACTGAAGTGGAAAATAGAAAGAGAAACTACTAGAGTAAAAGGCCAAAAAGACTGCTGAGATCTTCACCATAAATGTAATGCAGAAACATCATGTCCCAATGGAACAGATGGAGGTGGAAAAAATTATCTCTCAATAGCACCTTTTTTGAACTTAAGGGAAGAGCTGAAGATCAAGCAAAGGCGTTGTGAGAAGGAACAGCAGTTGGCCAGTCAAAGGAACTCTCCTGTGACCCTGCCAAAACACTTGCAAGTTAAGGAGCACATTGAGAAGGTGAGTGGGATCATGAAAGCAAGTTTGAGAGAAAAGGAGGAGAATAAAATGGAAGAAGTCTCCAAGGTTCAGAGTACTATACAGGAGTTAAAGAAACTAGAGACCCTAAGATACAGAGAAAGATCTGAGGTGATCAGGTAGCTTGGGAGACTACTCTAAAACCAGCGGGGTCTCTAGAGCTACTAGTTGTTAAGATTAAAGGAAGAAGCAAAAACAGTGGTAATAAGTGTGCAAATTTTGAAAAAAAAAGCAATTGCTCAGACAGATATAGGAAGTGAAAAAAGAAAAGGGAAAAACCTACACAGACAGCAAAGTGGGAAGACCCTTCCCCCACCCCTTGTTGGTGATGGGGCTCTGTGCTGAGCAGCTTAAGTTGTGGGGATTTGTGCCAGGCTGCTTAAGTATACCAGCTCTGGACCCTATGAAGACCACACACTGGCAAGCAACCCAAGGCTCCCAGAAGACTCCCAAGGTTCGGTGCCAACCCAGAGAATACAAACAGAAATCTCAAATGCAGAGCCGGCATGAAGACGTCCCTCACTGGCCCGGGCACGGCGCCTCCTCCTAGTTGGTGCAAGCAGCCCAATCCAGTCAGGAACAGCAGCAGCTGTCGGCAGTGGTGAATGAGCCTAGACTCACACCGTGGTACCTCTGTCCTGCTGGTGTAACCAGCCTAGCCTAACCTGGAGCAGCAGCAGCAGCTGGCAGTGGTGGCAAACCACCAAGACTCCGGGCACAATGCCTCTTGGCACTAGCCCACCGGAACAGCCCAGACCAGCCCAGGGCGGCAGCAGTGGCTGGGGCGGGGACAGCTGCAGTGAACAACTCCAGACCCACGGTGGTTTGTGACTCTCCATATTGACGCGAATAAGCGGCCCAGCCAAGCCAGAGGCAGCAGCAGTGTCTAACACCTGACTCGTGGTGGAGTGCCTGGCTTGCATATGTGGCCCAGCTGATCCTGGGGCAGTGGCAGCAGCTCAGGCAGTGGCATCAGCGGTGGCAGCAACAGCGGCATTGACAGCGGCAGTGAACAATTACAGACGTGTAGTGGGGTGCGGCGTGTCTCCATACTGGCTTGCATAAGCAGCGCAGCCCACCCCATGCTGGCAAAGGTGGTGAACAGCCCCAGACCTGAGGCAGGGTGTGGTGCTGAACTACCCCAGAAAATCCTCATGAACATTCCTGCCTGGGATGGCTTTAAAACTGAATACACAGATGTGAGCCTCCTGAGTAGCTAGAATTACAGGCATTCACACCAGCAGGGTCTTATTCTTGCAAACTCCCTTACTTTTTCTCAAAAGGATCATTTGTTAGTTCATACAAGGAATTTAAGCAAATACAAGAGGATCGACATAATACCCTGTATTCTATCTGACAATACTGGAATCAAACTAGTTCTCAATAACAAGGCATAAAGTAGAAAAAACTTAAACATATGGAAATTAAACAACACTCTGTTGAACAATACATGGGTTACAGAAGAAATTAAAGAAAAAATTAAAAAGTTCCTACAATTCAATGAAAATGAAAATACACCACGAAGAAACCTATGGGAACCAGCAAAAGGAGTCCTGAGGGGGAAATTTATTGCTCTCAGAACGCATATCAAGATCAACAGAAACGGATTCAGAGAAGATCTTCACTAGCCATACAACGGGCAAGGATCTCATATCTAAAATATACTTGGAACGCAAAAAATTAAATCCCCCAATAACAATCAAAGAAACAACTGCCCAATAAATAAGTGGGCTAAAGACTTAAACAGAAACTTCCCTGAAGAGGAAAGATGGATGGCCAATGGAGACATGAAGAAATGCTCAACCTCCCTAGCCATAAAAGAAATGCAAATTAAACAACATTTAGATACCACCTCACCCCAGTTAGAATGGCAAAAATCAAGAACTCTAATAACAACAGATGCAGGAGTGGATGTGGACAGAAGGGACCTTACTGAATTGTTGGTGGGAGTGTAAACTTGCTTAACCAGTTTGGAAAGTAGTATGGAGGTTCCTCAAAAGACTCCACATAGAGTTCCCCTATGACCCAGCAATCCCACTTTTGGGTGTTTACCCAAATGATCACAAACAAGACCACACTAAAGCTACCAGCACGACTATGTTTATTGCAACATTATTTACTGTAGCTAAGATATGGAACCAACCCAGATGCCCGTTAGTAGATGAATGGATCAAGAAAATGTGGTAAATATACACAATGGAATTCTATGCTTCCATCAGAAAGAATGACATTGCTCCATTTGTTAGGAAATGGAAAGACTTGGAAAAAATTATATTAAGTGACGTAAACCAGGCCCAAAGAAACATAAGTCCCATGGTTTCCCTTTTTTGCAATATCTAGTATATATCTGAGTCAAGCAGAAAAGGTCAGATAAGGTCATGTTAGGTAAATGAACCCTAAACTATATATTCAAATGTTTTTTTTTCTTTCATGCGATAGTTTCTAACACATTTATAAGATTATTTATTTATTGCTTTGTATGTCCCTCCCCCACAGTATAACCCCTGCTTTCACTGTATTTGATGTCAGAATAATTTGTGGAGGGGAAGGGGAAAAACAAATAATTTAAATAGGGATACAGGTGGGCCCATTGCAACAATGAGATGTACAAGCCGTTATGTCGAAAACTAACTTTACAACTTTGGTGGGGGGGAAGGGGGAGCGGGGAGGATTGGGTGGGGGGTCAGGGCGAGGATAGGAAGGGATTGGAAGGAAACAAAGGAGGAGGCTACAATGCTTGATAAGAAATATACTCATCATGTTGCCCATGTAATTGTAACCCCTCTGTACAGTATTTTCACAATAAATTAATAAATTAAAAAAATTAAAACTTAAAAAAAGAAAGCATAGACCAAGTAAACAATGTTATGATGCAACTAAAACTGCTAGAGTAACAAGAAAAAATTGAACCTAAAGTTGCTAGACAGAAAAAGATAACTGAAATAAGAGCTGAAATTAATGAGATACAAAGAAAATTATTAACAAAATTAATAAAACAAAAAGCTGTTTTAAAAAAATATCTCAAGCTGACAGACCACTGGCAAGAGTAATGAACAAAAGAGAGGAGACCCAAATCAGTAATATCAGAGATACCACAGGAAAAATTACAACAATCATAAAGAATTAATTACAGACTCTACTCACAAAGGAAGGAAAACCTAGCAGAGATGGATGAATTTCTACCGAAATACAAATTGCTATCTCCTCCCTTTCCATTTCAGACAGGCTCCTCCACCATGTATGGTTGGGGCAGCATTCCGGTAAATAAACTTCTTTTCCTGCCTGAATAGCTTGTGGTGTTCTCTTCATCCACTACATAATGAAATCTACCTATTTAATATACCTTATATATGATGCCGTGATTCAGATGGGGTTTTTGAGTTGGAAATGTTAGAATTTCCCAACCACCCCTCTTCTGCGAACCAAACTGCCTTGGACACCACGTGAGACTTTTCACCAATACCATTGCTGGCCTTCATATCCATGTCCACACCACTTCTCTACTCTGGTGAGTGCAACTACTCTCTATGGCTCTCTGTTGCTCAATCTCTATTCAGATGTGGTGTCATGCCAGAGAGCTCCTATGGCCTTTAGCCAAATGGCTGGTAACCTCCGATGCTGAGGATGCTTGGTTTGGGTGCTTGGCCATGTCTCTCTATAGGGCTCTGGGGGAAGTCGGAATGCTGCTTCTGCCTGGTCACCTTTCCTTCACTCTCCAGACTGACTCTCCTACACATTCAATGGGGTGCTGCGAGTCATGCTCGAGCTGTGAAACCCCTCTGAAATGCCTCCTGAGCTCCCTGGATTGACAGAGCACCTACTATTTTTATGCTGTTCTGAGATTCTGACAATTTTTGCCTCTGCAATAGTACATGGTCAGACGTCTGTTTACTTTCAGGCTCTCTCTGCTCTCTGCTATTCATGTTCAACTTTCTATATTTCTCCCTTTCTTTTCTAAAACTTTTTGGATTGTGCCCTGAAGAATGTGACATGGCCTGGGTTCCGGGTAGCCCCTCTAAGTTCCCTCTCAAAGGCTTGTTGTAAAACGTTTTAGGTTTTGAGTTTTGCCTTTTTCATTTTGTGTTGTGTAGTTTAGTACTAAGTACGTGATTCTAAAATATTGGGCATATCTGTGCTAAGATTCTCACATTTAATGAGTTTTGTCATTGCAGAATATTTGCTCAATTCTTGATAAGGACCAGGTAAGCTCTACTTATTCTGTTTGATCTCCTTGTTGCTTTAATTGGAAATAACAAAGCGCTTTTGTGGCAAAGATTACATTTCAAAGCCAGGCTGAGCTGAAAAATCCCTCAGACTCCATCTCCCAAATAACCTGCAAAGAGCCAGGCTGGAAGCATGGCTTGAGCCTCTTATCTCTAACCAGCAAACACTGCAAGTGGTACTATAACTCAAAGTGGTAGAGTGCTAGTCTTGAGCAGAAGTGCTCCGGGACAGTGGCCAGGCCTTGAGTTCAAACCTCCTTGAATACCAACTGGGACAAACCTTCTCAGCAATGAGCACGTAGACTCAGCCAGTCTGGGGAACAAGGGAACATGGAGAACAGTAAGGAGATACTATCACATTATCCACTTTGTGCCTGTCCTTTCAAAATTAACCAGAGCCAGAAGGTCAACAGAAGTAAGAAGACTGCCCATCAAATATCCATACCTGTCTAACTTTCAACTGGACAGGAATCTATATTCTTGTCTTTGTCACTTGACTAGGGACATTTCTACCAACATTTTCAGCCTCAAGTCCTTCCTCTTGCCATTTATTTGCTCTCTAGTATTTTTTTCAGTTTCTGAATGCCTCAGGAGCCTTCTGCAGACTTCATCCAAGAGACTTGCCTCCTCCAGATTGCATCCAAGGACTCAATACTCAAGTGAGAGCTGTTGCCTGCTGCCTTCTACCAGAGGGGACCACATTTCAGCCTTTTATCCCTACTGTCAATGGCCCTTGCAAACAGGAAGTAGCCTGAGAGAATTTTCACCCTTTTTCTTAATTATTAAAAGGCTGAAATGTGAAGTCTGAACAGGGGCACCTCCCTCCCTCTTGGCTAAGTTTCCGCCCAGTATCTGTTACATAGTTAACTGGCAGACATGGAAGCCATCACCTTCCCTTCCTGCTAGGTAACATGCTGAGCCACCTCTGGTCACATGACTCCCATCTGACCTTAGGAGGGTCATGGATCCTGAGGTCACATCCAAATCCAGTGTGGCCACACCGGGGGAATCAGCACCATTAAATTATAAGACCAAGGGATCTTTGTGCCCTGGAACTGTCTACTCCCTCGGGCCTGGTTGGTGGCATAGGGAGCTTGGGAGGACCTGGGGGTGGGGCCGTAGGGGGTGGCTCCCCAAGGGGACAGAGAGCATGGCCAGCACTTAGTAAGTGTACAAGCCCTGTTAGTTTGGAGCATATTGGTATGGGTCAGAATCTGGGTCTTCTCATCATGACGTCTGATGGGCAAGGCCAACCCTATTTTAAATCTTGCCCTCTGATCTTCAGATCTCAGCTCCTGAGTAGATTGGATTATAGGCATGAGCCTCTGGCACTGAGCCTCTGATTCTTTTTGGTATATTAGGATATGAACTCAAAGCCTTAGGCTTGCCAATCAGGTCTTCTACCATCGGAGCCAACCCTTTCTCTCTTGGGCATTTCTGAGATAGAGACTCAATATAAGATTAGGTGGAGCTGGATCTTGGTCCTCCTGTGACAGGCGTACACCACCACCTGGTCTTCTGTAGCTGGGATCCTAGACATGTAGCACCATGCTCAGTTATCGGTTTAGATGGATTTCCCAACTCTTAGTCCAAGGCAGCCGATTCTTGACCACAGTTAAAGCTCTGGGTTGGGCCTGGAACCATCGGACCTGAGCCTCCTCACAGGAGAGTTATGAGGAAACAAGGAATCAATGCAGGGGGATTTCTGGTCCAGGACCAGGCATAGAGGGAATGGCCATCAGATAAAGTTCTTGGCAATTCTGTGACCATATAACAGGAAGATACCTGGAAAGGGTTCAGATGGGGCCTGTTATTTATTGTGCCACAGGTATGGGATTATGAAACAAAACATGACTCTCTTTCATCCTTACCCTATCCCCATGAGGAGGGGATCCTTCACTGTTCAGTTTGCAGCTGGGGAAAATGAGGCACAGAGAAGGTGGGTGAACTACTCATGACCCCCAGCTGACAGGAAACTCAGCCTGTCTTCTCAGCCATGCTCCCTAGGACAATGGGTGCTATTCAGTCCACTATCTTGTGGTGGGAAATCAACTTATTGTCAGTCGTGGGGCTTGAAATCTGGGCCTTCGCACTGTCCCCGAGCTCCTCAGATCAAGGTTAGCACTCTACCACTTGATACACAGCACCACTTCCGGTTTTCTGGTGGTTCTTTGGAGATAAGCGTCTCATAGGCATTCCTGCCTGGGCTGGCTATGAAACATGATCCTCATATCTCAGCCTCCTTTGTAGTTACCATTATAGGCCTGTGCCACTGGCACCCAGGCTTAAGTGTAACTCTCACTTTCTCTCTCTCTCTGTCTATCTCTCTCTCTCTCTCTGTCTCTCTCTCTCAGGAACTTGTTGAATGTGTGCTGGAGGAGGTGGCCCAGTATCCCCATGTGTCTGGGACCCAAGGTGGCCCTCTCATTCCAGAGGTAGGCTGTGAGTCTGAAGCTTTCTTGCTCAGCCTGTTGAACTCGCTCCCTCAGGTAAGCCCCTCTGTGCCCAGGCTAGACCATGATGGTTATTCATTGTCAGTCTGTCTGGTGAATACTTTCTCACTACCCTCTGCTAAGAAAGGAAAGTGAATGAGGAGGTGTTGCAGTGTCCAACCTCACAGCCTGACCCCGGGCCTGTGATCCTCACCCCCACCTATCTGGCCAGACCCTGATTATAAGAAAATGAATTCGCTCTTTCTGCTTTGCTTTGTTGGGGTGTGTCGTTTCAGGGAGGGCAGGTGGTGTGCAGACGAAAGACCTCAGACCTAACACCTCCTGGGGGACATTTGTTCTTGTGACAGAGCCAAGTCATTGCTGTGGACAAGGTGGAAGCTCCCATCAGACTGAAAAAGAACGATGCTCAAGGTAGGGAGGCTGTTGAAGTATCAAAACCACCCATTTCTGCTTCCCACTCACAGCAAGGGGGGTGCAGTGCGGGTGGCCCAGCACTGGTTCTAGGGGATTGTAAATGGATGGTGGCAGTCAGGTGCCAGTAGCTCTAGCCCATCATCCTAGCTATTGGGGAGGTTGAGGTCTCATGGTTGTGACTCAGAGCCAGCCCAGGCAGGAGAGTCTGTGAGATTCTTATCTCCCATAAACCACTCCCCCCACCACAAAAAGTGCCAGATGTGTTCTGTGGCTAAAGTGGTAGAGCCTCAACCTTGAGGAAAAGAAGTTCAGGGTTGACACCGATGCCCTGAATCCAAGCCCTGGGACTCACAAAAGTAAAATAAATGAATAGTGGGCACCTGTTATCTTACTACCAAAAAGGATGGATTCATTCTTCCCCCTGGTACTTGTAGCTAAATGTAAGGGGCTTCCCTTGATGTTTCTCTAAACCTCTCCTTCCGTCTATTACCTCTCTTGGCTTCAGTTGCAGGATAGAATTCTGATCATCACACTTGATGTGACCTTACCTACTCTCCACTACCCGCCTTCTTTGGGGTGGTCATCCTGGATGTACTCACCACTGAGATAATGAAGCACTGGAGAGATGGGGGTAGGTATACCTGAAACTCATACTCTCACATACACATACTCCCGTAAGCGAACTCAGACTAGCCTTTTCCAAAGACATTTTATCTCCTTGGATTAACTGACCAAGGAGAGAAACTTTATCACCTGTAAGTGACTATTTTAGCTAGGGCTTGCTAGTTGACACGAGATAAACAGAAGCTCAAAGGAAAGGCTCTGATGCCTGTCACTTCTGGTTCAGGCTCACTCCTGACATCCTGGCTACTCGGGAGGCAAAGTTCTGAGGATCAAAGATAGATTGAAGCCATCAATAAGCTGGAAAGCCAGTGAGACTTTATTCTCCATAGAACCATCAAAACATTAGCGGTGGAGCTGTTGCTCAAGTGGTAAGACACCAGCCATGAGCATGAAAACCCAGAAAGACAGCTCCCACATCATCAGTTCAAGCCCACACAAAAAAATGGCACAATTTGTTGCACACATGTGCCCTCTCATGGAGTGTGATATAGCACCGGTCCCTGGGTCCTTCTAGACAATTCCCGATGCCCACAATACAGAGGTACACACTTTAGATTCCAGGGCCATGGAACTGGGGGATGAGAGAATGGTATGTCCAGTACCTCAATGTTCTGGGGCATTAGCCTTGACCTGGCTATGTCCCCCTTGTGTAAGTTTACTTTTTTGCCCAGTGCTGGCCACACACAAGCCACTTGTGCTGTGAAAGTGGCTGGAGCAGAAGTGAAATCTAGGATGACCAAAATCTGTATTTATGGCCTGATTACGGTGGGGTTGTCTTAAAAGTATCATAGAGCTGGAACTCAGAGCTTGGTACTGTCCCTGAGATTCCTTTGCTCAAATCTAACACTTTAACACTTGAACCATAGCTCATTTTTCATCTTTTTTAGTAGTTTAGTAGACAGAAATGTCTCACATACTTTCCTGCCTGTGCTGGCTTCAAGTTGCCATCATAAGATCTCAGCCTCTTGAGTAACTAGGATTGCTGGTATGAGCCACTGGCATCTGCTAAAGATTGTGTGTGTGTGTGTGTATGTATGTACTAGGGCTTCAATTCAGAGACTAGGTGGTATCCTTTAGCTTGTTTGCACATGGTTGGTGCTAAACCACTTGAAATACAGTAGCTCTGCTTCCCATCTTTTTGGTGATTCATTGAAGATAAGAGTCTGACCAGGCTAGCTTTGAATCTTTTTTTTTTAATCTTATAAATATCTTGGAAACAATCACACGAAAGAAAAAAATATTTGAATCCTTATCTTGGGGTTCAATTCACCTAACTTCAACTTGTCTGACAGTTTCTGTTTGTCTCAGACATGTAGTAGTTATTGAAAATAAAAGAAATGATGGGACCTATGTTTCTTTGGGCCTGGCTTACTTCATTTAATATAATTTTTTCTATGTTAAACATTTCTTTTTTTATTTATTTTATTTTATTTGTGAACATATTGTACAGAGTGGTTACAATTACATGGGCAGGATAATGCAAATATTTCTTACCAAGCATTGCAGCCTCCTCCTTTGTTTACCCTTCACATTCCTTCCCAGCCTCCCCCGTAAACCCCAGTCCCAATCCTTCTCCCCCCTACCCCCCCCAGTCCCAATCCTTCTCCCCACCACCCAGCACCGACGTTGTAAAGCTCGTTTTGGACATGACAACATGTATTTCTCATAGTTGAAACAGGTCTACCTGCATCCTTAAACGACTTGTATTTCCCCATCTCCTCCACAAGTTATAATGACATCAAATATAGTGAAAGCAGGGGTTATACTGTGTGGGAGGGACATACAAAGCAACAAAGAAATAATCTTATAAATGCGTTAGAAACACATGCAGGAAAGAAAAAAACATTAAAATACATATCTAAGGGTTCATTTTCCTAATATCACATTATCTGACCTTTTCCGCTTGACTCATACATATACTAGATATTGCAAATAAGGGAAACCATGGGGCCTATGTTTCTTTGGGCCTGGCTTACTTCGCTTAATATAATTTTTTCCAAGTCTTTCCATTTCCTAACAAACGGGGCAATGTCACTCTTTCTGATGGAGGCATAGAATTCCATTGTGTATATATACCACATTTTCTTGATCCATTCATCTACTGAGGGGCCTCTGGGTTGGTTCCAGGTCTTAGCTATGGTAAATAATGCTGCAATAAACATTGTTGTGCTGGTAGCTGTAGGGTGGTCTTGTTTGTAAAGATTTGGGTAAATGCCCAAAAGTGGGATTGCTGGGTAATAGGGGAGTTCTATGTGGAGTCTTTTGAGGAACCTCCATACTGCTTTCCAAAGTGGTTGAACAAGTTTACATTCCCACCAACAATGAAGTAAGATTCCCTTCTGTCCACATCCCCTCCAGCATCTGTTGTTGTTGAGTACTTGATTTTTGCCATTCTAACTGGTGTGAGGTGGTATCTCAATGTTGTTTTGATTTGCATTTCTTTTATGGCTACGGATGTTGAGCATTTCTTCTTGTGTCTTTTGGCCATCCTTCTTTCTTCTTCAAAGAAGTTTCTCTTTAAGTCTTTCACCCACTTATTTTTTGGGCAGTTGTTTCTTTGAGGATTTGTTGTTGGGGGATTTAATTTTTTGAGTTCCAAGTATATTTTAGATATGAGACCCTTGTCCGTTGTATGGCTAGTAAAGATCTTCTCCCAATCCGTGGGCTTTCTATGGATCTTGCTAGCTATGTCCTTTGCCATGCAGAAGCTCTGCAACTTTATGCAATCCCATTTGTCCAACCTTTCTTTGATTTGTTGTGTTTCCGGGTCTCTATTCAGAAAATTTCGGCCTGAGCCAAGGAGACCTAGGATTTCTCCTATTCCATCCTGTAATTTTTTCAGAGTGTCTGCTTTGACTTCGAGGTCTTTGATCCATTTGGAGTTGATTCTGGTGTGTGATATATAAGGATCTAGCTTTAGTTTTCTACAACTAGTTAATCAATTTTGCTAGCACCATTTAGTGAAGAGGCTTTGTTCCATTCTATTGTTTTAGCTTCCTTATCGAAGATTAGATGGCTATAGGTTTGTAGGTTCATTTCTGGGTTTTCGATTCTATTCCATTGGTCCTGAGATCTGTTCTTATGCAAATACCAAGCTGTTTTGATTACTATGGCTTTATAGTAGAGTTTGAAATTTGGTATTGATATTCCTCCAGCAGTGTTCTTTCCGTTGAGGAGCGTTTTTGCTATTCGGGGTCTTTTATTGTCCCATATGAATTTTTGGATTGCCTCTTCTATTTCCTTGAAGAATGAGGTTGGAATTTTGATAGGTATCGCGTTGACTTTGTAGATAGCCTTGGGAAGTATTGCAATTTTCACGATGTTAATCTTTCCAATCCAGGAGCATGGTAGGTTTTGCCATTTTTTAAGTTCTGTGTTGATTTTCTTTTTCAAGATTTTAAAGTTTTCATCATAGAGGTCCTTCACTTCTTTGGTTAAGTTAATTCCTAGGTATTTTATTTTTTGTGGGGCTATTACAAATGGAGTTGCTTTCCTAATTTCAGCCACCCTTTTCTCATTTTTGGCATACAGAAAAGCCACTGATTTGGGGGGGTTAATTTTAAACCCTGCTAATGTGCCAAAGTTTTGGATCACCTTGAGTAATTTGGGAGTGGAGTCTATGGGATTCATTAAATACAAGATCATGTCATGTGCAAAGAGGGAGAGTTTTATTTCTTCTTTCCCTATTTGGATCACCTTTATGTCTGCATCTTGTCTTATTGCTGTAGCTAGGCATTCTAATACTAGATTGAAGAGAAGAGGAGAGAGTGGACATCCTTGTCTTGTTCCTGAGTTAAGAGGAAATGGCTTTAGTTTTTCACCATTAAGTATAATGCTGGCTGTAGGTTTGTCATATACAGCCTTTATTGTGTTGAGGAATGTTCCATGGATTCCGAATTTTTCCAAAACCTTCATTATAAAGGGGTGTTGGATATTGTCTAATGCTTTTTCTGCATCTATTGAGATAACCATGTGGTTCTTCTTCTTGCTCCTGTTGATTTGATGAATAATATTAATTGATTTGCGTATATTGAACCAGCTTTGCATCCCTGAAATGAATCCTGTTTGATCATGGTGTATGATTTTTTGGATGAATTGTTGATGTCGGTTGGCCAATATTTTGTTGAGAAGTTTTGCATCAATGCTCATCAAAGAAATGAGTCTATAGTTCTCTTTCTTTGATGAGTCCCTGCCTGGTTTTGAGAGGAGGGTTATGATGGCTTCATAGAATGTGTTCAGTAGTGAACTTTCTCTTTCAACTTCATTGAAGAGTTGGAGGAGTATTGGTGTGGCTCTGCTTTGAAGGCCTTGTAGAATTCCGCTGTAAAACCGTCTGGTCCAGGACTTTTCTTAGCTGGAAGGTCATTTATTACTCTTTCTATTTCAATGCTTTATATGGGCCTATTAAGCTGGTTTAACTCACCTTGGTTTACTTTTGACATGTCAATATTTGCTAGGAAAAGGTCCATTTCTGTCAAGTTCTTAAACTTATTAGCATAAAGTTTTGAGAAGTATTCCCTTATAATGTTTTGAATCTTGATTGTTTCTGTGGTGATGTTTCCATTCTCAACTCTGAGTTTATTTATTTGGGTGTGTTCTCTTCTTTTTCTGATAAGATTTGCTAAAGGTCTGTCAATTTTGTTAATTTTTTCGAAGAACCAACTCTTTGTTTTATTGATTCTTTCTATAGTGTTTTTGGATTCTAATTCATATAATTCTGATTTAATTTTAATTATTTCTTTCCATCTACTGGATTGGGTTTATCTTGCTGCTCTTTTTCAAGGAGGTTTACATGTGTCATTAAATTGCTGGTTTCAGATCTCTCCAATTTGTTGATGTAGGAGCTCAGAGGTATAAACTTCCCTCTGAGTACTGCTTTTGCTGTGTCCCAGAGGAGCTGGTAATTTGTGTGTTCATTTTTGTTGAATAGCATGAACATTTGAATTTCCTTTCTAATCTCTTCCATGACCCACTCGTGATTCAGCAGTGTGTTGTTCAGCCTCCATGTGATACCAGACTTTCTTTGGTGGCTTTTGGTGTTGAGTTCTAATTTTATTCCCTTGTGGTCAGAGAGAATACAAGGCATAAATTCAATGTTTCTGAATTTGGACAAGTTTGCTTTGTGGCCTAAAATGTGGTCTATTTTAGAAAATGTTTCATGTGCTGCTAAGAAAAACGTGTATTCTGATGCTGCTTGTGAAATATTCATTAGATGTCTATTAAATCTAGTTGATCTATGCAGCTGTTTAGATCTCCAGTTTGTCTTTTGAGTTTTTGCCGAGTTGATCTATCTAGTGGGGAGAGTGGTGTGTTAAAATCCCCAACAATTAATGTCTTTGGAGTTATATGGGATTTGAGGGAAAGTAGTGTTTCTTTGATAAATTTGGGTGCTCCGTTGTTTGGCGAGTAGATATTTAGGATTGTAGTATCCTCCTGAAAGAGAGATCCCTAAATTTGTATGTAGCGACCTTCTTTATCTCTTCTCACGAATTTTAATTGGAAGTCTATTTTATCTGATATTAGGATTGCAACTCCCACCTGTTTATGGGGGCCGTTTGCTTGGTAGATTTTGTTCCAACCTTTAACATTGAAAATGTGTTTGTTTTTACGGGCAAGATGTGACTCCTGAAGGCTGTAGATAGAAGGGTCTTGTTTTTTAATCCAACTAGACAGTCTATGTCGCTTAATTGGAGAGTTCAGTCCGTTAACGTTAAGAGAAAGGACTGAGAGGTATTTGGGAGTCACTGTCGTGTTATCCACCTTCTTAGGGGTTGCGAAAACTGGGTTCTTCCTATGATTCTTGGATTCTCAGTTTGGGTGCAGTTTCTTGACCTTTATTGTGGTCTTGTTGGTTTTCTATGGGTATTACATCTATAAGAAACTTTTGTATGGCTGGTTTGGTGGAGATGTATTGTTTAAATTTTTCTTTGCTATGGAAGGTTTTTATTTGGCCTTCAGTTATGAAGGAGAGTTTAGCTGGGTACAGTATCCTTGGTGGATAGCTGTTTGTTTTTAGGGAATGGCATAAGTCATTCCAGGCTCTTCTTGCTTTGATTGTCTCTGCTGAGAAATCTGGTTTTCCTTTATAGGTGATTAATCTTTTCTCCTTCACAGATTTAAGGATCTTTTCCTTGGTCTGAGTT